>NC_069003.1:4294325-4298370 GCF_001194135.2 Octopus bimaculoides
CACACACATATATATATACACACACATATATATATATACACACACACATATATATATATACACACACACATATATATATACACACACATATATATATATATACACACACATATATATATATATATACACACACATATATATATATATATACACACACATATATATATATATATACACACACACATATATATATATATACACACACATATATATATATATATACACACACATATATATATATATATATATATATATATATACAGAGTGAGAGAGAGAGGTACATAGACAGACAGATAGATACATAGATATATAGACAGACAGACAGACAGACAGACAGAGGCCTGCGTGGGTGTTAGTACACAGTACCGAGTGTGAATTTTTGAAAAGAGACTAGCAAAGGACTGAATGATGATATGTATAGCGTTATATATATATATATATATATACAAACATATGCATACTTATATGCATGTGTCTGGTGCCTGTCTGTCTGCATGTATGCATGTATGTACGTACGTATGTATTGTTTTATGAATGTGTGCATGCGTGCGTTTATGTATGTATGTATGTATGTATGCATGTATGTTTTTGTGTGTGTGTTATGTATGTGTCAGTGCTTAATTCGCGAATATAGAGAGAAAACTACAAGCGAACGCATTGTAGATATTACCAATCCATGTTCGGTCGAGAGTGACGATTATTATATTTTGTTTTCATGTTGCTTTATGTTATTTCAATTTTTTTTTTTTTTTCGTTTTTTTTTTCATTCGAAGGCTGCAATTACATCACCGTTATACTATGAGTTGTGTTACGTACGTAATCGATTATATGCTTTTACGAACAGTTTTATTTCCTGTCTCCATGTGTCCGAGCTTGATTATGTCACCTGATACGTTCTCGCAGCGATGTGCTCTAGTTTCATTTCGTGGCGGTGGATTAGCAAAACTGGAGCAGTATCAGAGTTCAGTCTGCTGTTCGCGGTTCTAGTTCCATTGGATCACAACTCTAGGGCTTTATGCCTTTCGTCACTTTGAATGTGAAAACCGTTCATGCATTAGTTTTTTGAGCTCTAGACAAGGATCACCGGATTGTTCTACCTCTTCTGGCCCCAATCGGGTCGGATTCATGGCAGATGGATTCAACAGGATCAATTCACCGGATTTTTCAGTTACGCCTTGCTATTGTGAAAGGAAGACTCAGACACAAAACCTCAGATGTATGTACCATGGCCCTTATGAATATAACTGGAAGTACAGAGGCTGACAACAAAGAACCAGTTACCTTAGGCCTCCTTCCTTGATAGAACCCCAGCCCTGTCTTTCTTGCCTAAGGTCTTTTTCAGGTATTTTCTAGCATTTAACTTTGGTTTACTTGACTTGGAACTGTGTGGCCTAAGCATTTTGGCCTAAGTACAGTTTAGCTTAAGCGTTTTGGACATTTGCCAAAATCTCCAACACCGTGACAACTCTGCCATTAATTTATCAGTTTTAACATTTAATATTTATGTATAACATTTAACGTTCTTGAACTTATGTATATTTGTATGTAACCTTTTACGTATTTATGTTCAAGTATAATGGGTCAGATTTTTTTCCTCCTTCTGCATTCAACCTTTCCATATATAACATGTTATTTCCAGTTACATATTATAAACTTACGTTGATTATACACTTGGTAAATGACCTGTCTCTTTTATCGTGTGATCTATTTACTTGTTTTTGTCATTAGACTGTGGCCTTGCTGCAGCATCGCGTTGAGGAATTTCAGTCGAACGACTCGACTCTGGGGCTCAATATTTCTTTTTAAGCCTGATGCTTAACCTATCGGCATTATTTGCCGAACAGCTGAGTTTGGTGAACGTAAACATACCGACACCGGTGGTCAAACGCTGGTTCGGGACAATCACAGGCTGCGAGCGAGATTTGGTTTTTGGGTTTTATTTATGATTTTTTTAACCTTTTATTTGCTTCAGTCGTTTGACTGCGGCCATGCTGGAGCACCGCCTTTCGTCAAACAAATCGATCCCAGAACTTATTCTTTGTAAGCCTAGTATTTATTCTATCGATCCCTTTTGCTGTACAGATATATAACGTGAACGTAAACACACCAGCATCGGTTGTCAAGTGATGGCGGGGAGGGGAAACACAGGCACGAGAACATATATATATACGACGTACTCCTTTCAGCAAGGAGTCTACCAAATCCACTCACAAGGCTTTGATTGGCCCGAGGCTATAGTAGAAGACACTTGCCCAAGGTGCCACGCAGTGGGACTGAACCCAGAACCATGTGGTTGTTAAGGATGCTACTTACCACACAGCCATTCCTGCGCCTTCATTTTTTTTTCTTTTACTGTTTTTGCCATCGTAACACCTTTAATTAAATTCCTAATGCGTAAGCATCTGGGTCATAGATTACCTCGGAATAAATACCAGGGTCATCACTATCACCACCACCAACAACAACAGCTAGAACAACAACAGCAGCAGCAACAACAACAACCGCCAAACAACTAAGAGAGAGAGAGAGAGAAAGAAAAAGAAATTAAAGTAAGAATATGGGAGAGAAAACGAGAGATAGACAAGGACATACAGTCAACCAAGAAGAGAAAGATAGATTTACAAAAGAGAGAACACAGATAGAAAGAAAGAAAGAAAGAAAGAAAGATGTAGAGTTTTTGATAAAGAGATGCGAAATGGTTTGCGGAGACAAAGAATGAGAGACGGCAATAATGTTCTCTCTTAGCTCCATGCTTGCCTTGATCAACGAAATCTATGATCAAAAGCGTTCTGGCCGTGACCATCTTGTCGTTTACAATTTTTGTTGTCAGACATGTATCTTGGACTATATTGTCCAATGTGACTTCGATAGTTTAAAGAGAGTAGTATGTGATTAGAGCGTGCCTCGGCTGATAATACATGCAGATATATACAGCATGCAGAGGCCTGCCTTAATAGCTTATCGGTAAATACATACGTAAGGAAGAAGGGATAGGTTTGAGAGTGAATTCACTGCTAATTCTGTCAGATTTAATGAGCGTGGAGTTCCATCCATCACTGGCCTGTGAGTGAGTGTGTTTGTTAAGGAGGTGAGAAAGAGAGAGGAGAGAGTGTGTGTGTGAAAGAACGTGATATCGTTGGTGTGTGTGTGTGTGTGAGAGAGAGTGTGTGTGTGTGAGATAATAAGAGGAAGAGGGGGATAGGGAGACTGAGGATGAGGGTGGAGATTGGAAGAGAGAGGAAGAGAGGAAGAACGCGAAAGAGCGAGGGTGAGAGAGAAAGAAAGAAGGAGAGAGAAAGAGAAAGTGGGAGAGAGAAGGAAAGAGGGAGAGCGAGAAAGAGAGGGAGAAAGAGGGAGAGCGAGAGACAGTTAGAGAGAGGCAGTGAGTGAGAGAGTGAGAGGGACGAGAAGGCGAGAGAGAAAGCGAGATAAAAGGAGAGAGAGAGAGAGAGAGAGAGAGAGAGAGAGTAGAATGTGTGTCGCAGGAAAAAAAAACGAAAGAAAAAACAAAGAGCAGAAGAAAGAAAGAATCAAACAAACAAAGAAGGGAAGAAAGAAGGAAAGAAAGAAAGAAAGACAGAAAGAAAGCAGGGAAGAGAGAATGCAGGAGAGAGAGAGAAGAAGGTGTCAAATAATAAGACGTATGTGTGAAAGAGAGAAAATGAGAGAGAGAGTGATAGAGAGAGAGATGGAGGGAGAAATAAAGCTGTGTATGAAAGAGACAGAGAAATAAGGGGTGTGAACGAGAGAGAGAGAGAGAGAGAAAGAAAGTAAGATTTAAGAGAGGGAGAGATTAAAGTAGCACTGCGTGTGTATGTGTGTGTGTGTGTGTGTGTTTGTGCGTGTGTAAAAGAGGGAGAGAGAGAACGAGAGAGAGAGAACGAGAGAGAGAGAAAGAGTAATGTTCGCCTGAGTACAAGGAGAGAAATAAGGTTTCTGAACGAGAGAGAGAGAGAGAGAGAGAGAAAAAGGTCTGTGAGGGAGAAAGTGAAGCATTAAACTCTGTGTGTGTGTGTGTGTGTGTGTGTGTGTGTGTGTGTGTGTG
>NC_069003.1:4305084-4307657 GCF_001194135.2 Octopus bimaculoides
TATATATATATATATTACGGTAGTAAGGTGTTATTTCTAGACGATTCTGTTGCTACGAAGAAGCTCATCTGAGGAAGGTGTTTGTTTTACGTTTGGTCATTTCACTTCGGGTTATCTCGATCAAAGGCGTTCTAACCGTGACCGCTTCATTAAATTCATTATATATCTTATTATCTTTTACTTGTTTCAGTCATTAGACTGCGACCTTGTTGGGGCACTGCCTTGAAGGCTTTTATTGAAACGAATCGACCGCAGTACATATTTTTATTGCAAACCTGCTACTTATTTGGTCGGCATCTTTTGCCGAACTTCTAAATTAATAAGAGGTAAATACACCAGCACTGGTTGTCAAGTAGTGACAGGGGACAAACGCAGACACAAAGATGCGCCCACATACACGTACAGACACACACTCACACAGATAGATAGATAGATAGATAGATAGATAGATAGATAGATAGATAGATAGATAGATAGTGGTATATGAGGAACTTCTTCCAATTTCCGAACATCTCATAGATGGCGATGTAAATCTTTGAAAAGGAACTCTGTTGAATCTAGTTGCTATGTTCGTTGCTCAGACAATTTATCAAACAATATTTTAACTAGTTAACTAGGTCACTAATTTTGATGTGTTTGGGGAGAGAGATTCTCTTTTAGTGCCCTATTATTTAAGGCACACATTTACTTATTCATTTTTCCTAAAATCTTCCCAAAATTTTCGTTGCGTCTTGCAAATTTTTTAATACTCGTTGATTACTGAAAAGAGTGCACGACTATTGAAATTGTTGCAAGACGCAACGAAAATTTTAGGAAAAATAAATAAGAAAATGAGTGGAAAATTTATCGGTTAGTGTGTTAAATAATAAGGAACTGGAAAAAAAAATGACTCTCCCCAGCCACAGCAAAATAGGCTTCAACACACGAACTCACATAAGGAATCTTGCAAACTAAATCCAAAAACGTAGTCGACTAATGCTGATTAGAAAACAAGTCAAACTGAACCAGTTGGGGCCTCTTATCATTGGCATAATAACCTTTTCAAGATATAATGATTGAATTTCTAGACAAAAAGAATATTCGAACTGAAAAAGTTTGTTTGCTAGAGTGGTTCCTACTCAGGATCGATACGAACCTCTGAGGGTCCGGTCCACATACAATTCTTTTGGTGTGCATGAAAGGAATATATTAAGCTAGTATTTTAGGAGCAGGGCCGTATTAATAGCTTGACAGGTCTCCGGGTAAATCAAATCATTATGTGCTGTATCATTTATTTGTTCATTGACTGCAAATCACAGTCTGCACAGATGAGAATTGGGCCCCTAAACCTGTGAGACCCCTGAGTAAATGCCCCAGTGTTCCGATGCCTTAGGACGGCGCTGTTTAAGGGTCTATAAATACATTTCGGTTTTAGTGTATTTATTTTAAGAAACAACGAGGTTTCTTTCTATAAAGCTTTCCGTAGCACAACGTGTTTCATGTCACCGTAATATTTTCTCCTAGAAAGTGATACTACAAGATAACACAAGTGAATGTGTGATAGGGGCTTCGTTAAAACTTGTTTTTAAGCATGGTATGTCTAGGAGGGTCTACCGGAGTAGAACAGTAATCAAAGGAGCCTATAAGGGAAAAAAAAGTGGCTGAGGAGCAGTGGTTGTTCCCAAAGTGAACGATATTGCCCCCTTGGGTCGGTGGATAGTTCCAAGGGGTTTTTGAAGAAAAGTGGGGAAATAATAGGGTAGTGATTCATGTAAAAAAAGTGGGTGATAATGGGAAGGCGATTCATGCAAAAACAACATTAAATTAAGTTTTATTTGTGAAATACATCTGCTTTGAATTTGCTTCAGAAAGAGATCTATGTTTGTGATAGTTAGTTGGGGTGGGGGCGCTAGGAATGCGGTTTGAGTTTCAAGTGAAGAGCATCCCGAAAAGGTTTGGGAACCACTCCTTTACATGATAGACACAAATAAATGCATATATGTAGATGAAAACAAGGAAAATGTACACTGATACTATATGTTAGCACTCAAATCTGCACGTATAATGAGTTTCTGTGGTATCGTCCACAAACCAATACGCAAGATAAAGCAATCAATAGGAAATGCTAACATTTTTATCAGCCACGTGTATTGGAACAGACTGATATACCAAGCAAAAGGCCAAAATATTAAGACGTACGCCGTGATAAAGACATTCGATGCTACAACGATTTAAAACACGCAAGCCACACAGAAAGTGAATTACAGGAATTAAATAGCGCATACACAATATAGAAAAAGATGAAGACATAATCAATGGCAGCCAAGCGTAGTTGCAAAGACGTCGCTTTTTGATCCTTCAATATCGGCATTTCCTATCTTTGCGAAACAGAATTCGCAAAGCGCTGGGTTATATATATATATATCATGTATGTAAATATATATATGTATGCATGCATGTATGTATGTAAATATATATGTATATACATATGTATGTATATATATGTATGTATGTATATACATATGTATGTATATATATATATATATATATATATATATATATATATATATATATATATATATATATATATATAT
>NC_069003.1:4309022-4311950 GCF_001194135.2 Octopus bimaculoides
TATATATATATATATATATATATATATATGTATGCATATATATATATATACTCATACATATATATATGTATATAAACACACACATATACACAGACACACACATATATATACACATACATATATATATGTATACGCGCCTCAACGAGTAAATTCCCTACACTCCTACGCTCCAGTGAATGCATGTATATATGTGTGTGCGTGTGTGTGTGTATAGTCATGCGCAAATATGTATTTATGCATAGAAATTTACATCATATATTCATCCATTAAAGTGAACAAAAATATAATTTTTTTTTTAATATGAAAAGAATGGAGGCGTACGAACGAAAATGGTAAACTTCTTTTACATGTGGCATGCTGGCATCACGGATAACTGAAGCAGCATATGATAGTGTGTTCTCTAAAAGAGAAAATGGTATTGTTACAACAATATCGGAATGGCATTGGATTAAATCAGCGAAATGCGTGGTAAATTTTTCAAACCTGTTTATGTGTGCATTAACAGGGGACACACAAACCCACACTACACGCACGCACAGACATGCACAGAGATACGCACACACACAGAGACACACAAACATACACACATATACAGACACAGACACACGTATACACATATACACAAACATACACACACACATACATACATATATATATATGTACATATATATATATATATATATTATATATATATATATATATATATATATATACATATAATTGTGTGTATGTATATATATATATATATATATATATACATGCATACATACACACTCACATATATACATACCTATATGCATAGCTCACATGCATATATGTGTACCTGTATATTATTGCATATAGGTATGTATAATTTTGTCCATATATACATGGATATATATATACATGTGTGTGTGTGTGTGTGTGTGTGTGTGTGTGTGTGTGTGTGACTATGTATGTATTTATACATCTATAGCTGTATGTTCATATGTATGTATGGATTGATAGATTGATGGATGGATGTATCGTTCAGGCATCTGTGTAAGCGACGGGTCTGCATGCTTCGCAGGATAATAGAGGCAGCAACAATCTAGATTCAGTGAGCGATAGATTTAGTGTCTAAGAATCATTAACTATAGAGCATAAGTCATTTCCATTAAGGGCTTAAGCGTCAGGGAAAATACGACGCAGTTTTTCTACCACATCTTTTTATGACGATTGCAATTACTGCCGCGGTCAACCTAGCATTTGACCCCCCTGAGATCGATAAAATATGGTACCAGACAAGCAGTGACATTGATGGTAGTGCTTGTTCTTTGCAGAATTTTTGTTTCCTTTTCTTTCTCGTTATTTATTTTTCTTTTCCTTTTGTCTGCCGATAGATTTGTGAAGGTTACCTGTCTTTTGTATTCGCTTACGTAGCTCTATATCATACCTCCTGCTAAGGCGGCGAGCTGGCAGAATCCTTAGTATACTATCTGAAATGCTTAACGGCGTTTCGTCCATCTTCACGTTCTGAATTCAAATGCTGCACGTGGTCGACTTGTTCAGCTAAACTATTCAAGGCGGTGCCCCAGCATGACCGCAGCTCAGTAACTGAAGCAGTTAAGCTGTATAGGATTAACGCAATTACTGCAATAACAACTTCAATGACAACAAAATCGTCAACATCAATAAATCAACAACGCATGAGTTAACCAGGATGCCTTTATACGCTCAGCCGACTCAGAAATTACAGACAAAGCGCTTTAAATCGTACCTAAGTAACTTACAATAAAGAAAGAACGCATTAGATATTGTAAAAATGCATATGGTTAAAGATAACATCTGTTGCTCACGATAGGAAGGTGTTTCGTTTTAGGTTTACATCGTCTGAATTAACCTAGATGTTACATGTCTACTAACATGTAAATGAAGAACTATTAAGATAGACAACCGAAGGGCTACAATTTGAATTGGTCCAACAGCAATGTCGAAGATAACGATAATGTCAATGGTATCCCACAATTAGGAGCACTTCCCGTCGAAATTCAGAGAAAACCTGCTTCGTATTTAGATTAAAAATCGATATACTATTACGTGAATGCCAAATGAGTGAGGGTTATCACGTAGCAAGCTAAAAGGAGATGCGAAAGAGGGAGAGAAGAGTGTAAGTGGTGAGAGCAAGAAGAACCAGTTGATATCATTTCATATGAAAATAGAAATATTTGATAATAACACTCATGTCAGAAGAGGTGACAAATGTATAAAGGTGAATATATACAAGTCCTGCAGTTCCACCTTCAATATTGCCTATGTCGACTTTGCAGCTTCTTAACAAATAGAAAAGCCACATTTTGAAAATGAATTATGAATTTCATAGTTATCTTACAATTTAAACAATCTCATAGTTTATTTATTTATTTGGAAATGACAGTATTAATATTTGTTAAAATTTTAGCGAGGAGCAGTGGTAGAACAATTTTATAGATAATGTTTTCAATTTTCTTCCTTAGTAAACAATGTCATCTTCATGAGAGAGACTAAAAAATATAACCAGCAAATATAAGTGTGTAGCATTCAGTATTGTTGTTTCTTGTTCCTTCACATCAACTACTACCTATGAGGATTTCTACACCGTCTCAAGAAATATATGCTCCAGAAAAACAAAGAATTACGTCTGACGATTTTCAAAATAACCGTGGAAATATTACACAACACTTTCTAAGCTCACACACTCATATGCATAAGCACTTACGTATATGCATATATATATATATACATATATATATATACATTTGCATGTACTATATATACATATGTGTGCGCGTGTGAGTGTGTGCGTTCACACACAAATATACAGACTTATATGTACACGTAAGCGTATACATACCTACATGAATACAAGAATAAATACCAATTAGATATAAGTAGCTGTATTTCAACATATATATATATATATATATATAT
>NC_069003.1:4311960-4312837 GCF_001194135.2 Octopus bimaculoides
TGCATATATGTATGTGTTTGTGTGTGTGTGTTTGTGTGTGTGTGTGTGTGTATGTATGTATCTATCTATATATATACACACACAAACATAAATGAATAAAATAGTCAACAGTTTAAAAGACAATGCAGGAAGCACATGAATGAATAGGGTGTTATTTTAACACTTGAATTAATGTCAGCGTGTAAGCTCGCTCGAGTCAGTGTATGTAGCATGTGCGTTCGTGTACCTGTGCATAAAGACAGGCAGACGTATAAAAGTACACGCGAGTGATTAATAGTAGAAAGGCAGTTCTAACAACACAAATACGAAATTCTATCATGCATTCTGCTCGCACGTACGGCATTGCAAAAATACACACACATAGAGAAACGCAGACACACAAACACAGAGATGCATAACGCAATTATACATATAAAGACACACGCAGAAAACATCTCCAGAAACATTTCTGCCTAGAGGCAATTCTTCAGCATTTATATCGTAACTAATGGCGGCAGTGTTAAGTCGAAAAAAAGCAGCCATTTTGTGAAGGTAACGCATGGCATACATACATACGCAAAGGCACTCATTCACACTCATACGCATACATGCATATACACTGAATAACTTGCTAACACACAAACACACACACACACGCACTCACAAAATAACACACACACACACATATATGCATATATCTATATATAGATATGCATATATGTATATACATATACATATATATAACACATATACATATATATATGTATATACATATACATATATATATGTATATACATATATATATGTATATACATATATATATGTATATACATATATATATACACACACACACATATATGTATATACATATATATATGTATATACATATATATGTATA
>NC_069003.1:4313375-4316343 GCF_001194135.2 Octopus bimaculoides
TAACACGTCTTTCTGCGGTGCTTGTTGCACTCGTTTCGACTTATGTTGCCATTACTTTTCGTAGAAGTTTTGCTTCTAATGATAATTATGTTGTTTACACACACGGCGTGTTTTAATGACGTCATCAATACGTCTTAGCGTGCGTGTACATTTTGTCTTGCGTGAACTCGCAGTGTGCTGATTGCGTTGCGTGGGTGTTTATACCTGCATATATTTAGAAGCAGAAATGGAAAGCTATTAGCGATCGTCTATCTATACACACGAGCGCATACACTCACACGCACGCACGCACGCACAGACAGACACAAACACACACACACACACACACACACAATCACACACATAAACACTCTCATATATATATGTTGTGCAATTTAGAATTTAAATTGCGCCAGTGATATCCGATATTTAGAAATCCGTATGATTTCACGTTCGTTTTATTGTATTTTTCTCATTTGTTATAAATCTGGGGTATGGTTGTTTCAAAGACTTCAGGTGGGAAATCAAACAAAATATGAGAGATAGTTTGGAATATGCTTGGTTACAACGTGCGTTATATTAAAACCTCGATTTAACGAAATATGCGTAAGATGTTGTGACATGGTACGGTGTAAATATATATATATATATATATATATATATTGTTGGCACTCCGTCGCTTACGACGTCGAGGGTTCCAGTTGATCCGATCAACGGAACAACCTGCTCGTGAAATTAACGTGCGAGTGGCTGAGCACTTCTCAGACACGTGTAGCCTTAACAGAGTTCTCAGGGATATTCAGCGTGACACAGTGTAACAAGGCTGACCCTTTGAATTACAGGCACACATTCCTGCTCACACCTGCACCTGTTTGTGTGAGACTTCTTCCCTCCTTCATGAAGCTGTGGTGAAGGGAGTGTAGAGAAATCAAGGTCAAACGAGTTGCTATGGAGACCGGCGTTCGTTACAAGACCGTTTACATGGCTTGAAGGCACCATTCTCAAAACCAAAAATGGCTAAGAAAGCCGAAAAGAAATTCACGAAATCAGGAAACACGCCACGCGGGGCAGTTTCCTGTGCAAACAATTTGCACAACCAAATGTATTAGTTGTGGCACAACTTCTATATAAACAAAAATATTAGACAATACACAACTTTTGAAGGCAACAAAAAGCAAACTTAACTACGAGACAATGTGACTATCGTCCGTCCATAAGATAGATAGATAGATAGATAGATAGATAGATAGATCTTCACAAGTTTCAATCTGGTGATTCGAAAATCTCTGTCGCTCACATGAAACAATTTCTTTGAACAGCAATTTAGAGCTTCAAAAAATAAACAGGAGAATCCATTTTTAGATCCCCTTGTCTATAGTATTTGAGCTTATGCAAAATGAACTAATTCCAAAGATTCAAGCCGGAGAGCATAGGAGAGACCTGAGAGCACCGGAGAGAAGATTGCGTAAACAGCACGCGGGCAAAAACGTCACTAAACAATGTAGGAGAATGACTGGGGTATCAAGCAATCTCACAGCTTTAGATTATCGAGGTGACTTGTGATAGAATTTTAAGGCAATTTTCATAAATGCTTAGCAAGGTTTTCTCTGCTCGTGTCATAAGCATGTTCCTCTGCATTTGGAATAATATTGTTAAACGAGGTATGGCAACCAAACCTCACTCAATTCACTCGTTGCCTTCTTTGATAAAACACATTTCTTCAATAATCTAAAGTAACAGCCGAAACACGCGTGTCATTAGAGTTTAAAGCACTTCTAGTTATGACCAAATCTCACACATCAACATTGTTTTAATTGTCGCCTTCTTTTTGCTCCTCCTCGGATTTCTTCTTCCTATTATTATTGTTATTATTATTTTCTACTACTACTACTACTACTAATTTTTTCTTCAGCTGGTTCTTTTTTCTTCTTCATCTTCTTCGACTTCTTCTACTACTACTACTACCACCACCACCACTACCACCACCACCACTACCACCACCACTACTACCACCACCACTACTACTACTACTGCCACCACCACCACCACCACCACTACCACCACCACCACTACTACCACCACCACCACCACCACCACCACTACAACTACTACTACTTTTTTCCTAAATGTTCCACTTCGATTATTTCTAATAATTCCTTTTTCCTCTCTCCTCTTCCATTTATTCAACTTCTTCATTTCTTCTTCTTATAGCTCTTCTTTTTTTCTTTCTTTCTCTCTCTCGCTTTCTTTGCTTCTTTCTTTCAACTTTCTCCTTCAGCTTCCGTCACATTGACATCATTCATATTCTCAGACCGGCAGCAAAACGATAACCACACGGCATCGACATCGTCATCATCAACACCACCACCACCACCGCCACCAACAACCCCATCCAGGGCGGCGATATATAAATAACCAATGCATTTGCCCCGTTTTTATTTCCTCACTTCCGCTGCCTCACCGTCTCCCTGCATCAGTCTTCGTCGTCTCGCCTCTAACCACCGCGCTTCTTGCTCTCTCAACACATCGCCATACATCAGCCAACTAAACAAAACTGGCCGCCTAATCTGGTCGTTCTCGGCTTGCTTCTGCACAACTCTCGGCCTCTCTCAATCGTTCTCTCGCATTGTCTATCGTTCGTTTTCTTGCTCACAACGCGTGACGAACTTGCACTGCTCGTCCTGTTCACGTCCTTGACGTCATCACTTCGACATGACGTCATATATGTTGTTCCATTTTACACTGACCTCTTTATGAATGCATCCATAAATGCGTACAGAAGCATAGAAACACTCACACCCACACACACAGAGATCGACCGACAGACAGACAGACAGACACAGATAGATAGATAGATAGATAGATAGATAGGTTTCTTTATTAGCCACACAGGGCTCAACACAGAGGGGACAAAATACAAATGTAGAGTTTTTCTTTTCGAGGGGGTCGAAAACAAAGCAGAAAAAAAAAAACAAAAGAGGGGACAACG
>NC_069003.1:4321827-4325968 GCF_001194135.2 Octopus bimaculoides
ATGAGCACGCGCTATTCTGTTCTTTTTTCTCTTCTGGCATCTGAAGCCTCGGGAAATGCTTGTCAAAAGAACAAGACAAGCGTTCCAAAATTATGTTTCTCGACATTTTTCAAATGTCAAGAAGGAAATTTTTGTATTTTGCTAGGGGTCAATTCCTGCCCTTGAAAATACACACAAATGAAGCCTAGGTGCTTCGCAACAAAATTATTAAAAAATTCCAACAAAATGTGGACAGTAAAAGGTCAAATAAACGTTTACCTTCGCAGCCGATGTGACAGCACGTCCGTGAGAAGAGATAGATAGATAGATAGATAGATAGATAGATAGATAGATAGATAGATACATAGAACGATAGACAGATACAGAAATGAATACAGATATAGAAACACACGTATATACATAATGTGTGTATATGTTTGTTGATGTTCACAAGGTATAGATTAATTCATTGTTTCTTATACTTTCATATCTGATATGATAACCTGGTCAATCTTCGGACGTTATATGCCCAATAGCCGTAAATCTAAGTTATACTTAATCCAATTTGCTTTTACTCCTTGCCTCTTTTCTCTCCCCAGCTCTTCCTCTCCCTCTCTCTACTTATACACACACACACACACACACGCGCGTAGGTGAGATAAAATAAGAGCACCAATAAAAAAGTGAAGAAGGAATATATCGTACCAGGTGGACGGAAGAGAATTGTAAAAAAAGAACTTTTTTTAAATTTTAAGCTTGAAAAATAAAGGAAGTATAAGAAAATCACATTATTTATGAGATGATCCAAAATATATATTTATTTATTTATATACAATTATGGACATTATTTATATGTATTGGGTTGGTGCATAATCATTGAGCCTTTTTTTTGTCAACTAATTTTCAACACAAACAATAACAACATGTATCAAAAACATTTTTAAATGGTTATTCCGGAGCATATTCACCATTTACTTCAATTACTACTTCCCATATGCTTGGCAGACGGAATCACCGTCATTTAAAGATGATTTTGTTAAATATTGTTATTGTTTTTGTTGAATAAAATTTGTTGAAAAAAACCGTAATAATTATTCATTAACCCAATATGTATGAGTACAAATATTTATGTAATTAGCTAACTATCTTTGGATCCACTCATTACTCGTGGAGCCAGGCTGTATATTATTGGAATCAGTTTGGCAATTTATATTAAAGACTTCACACACATCCTCATTGACATTTGCTATTAGTTTTACAGAAAGAAATTTCCAGGATTATTTTCATTTCTAGGTCTTCTAATTTGTATCTCCCGAATGCTTACCTCACTTTGTTATTTTTATACTTTAAGTGAGCAACGCAGACCACGGGAACTATAATATCCGTGATGAATTCCTATCAACATGATCATAATTTTTATATTACCATGAGTCAACGTTACTTTGAGCTGCTCGTATCAATTGTTACGAAAGAGCTGTTTCTATTTTCTTTTTTAAGGGTTTGCTTTGTGTTATTGCGACAATTCCAGTGCTAAATCTACACATTTTCGGAATGTTAGATAGCATTGCTTCTTTATCAGTTAACTTATTTCATTATGGACTTGTTCTAGCTTTTTCGTATTGCTGTGTACTTGAAATACTCTAAGCACTTTTGTGTACAAGCAATCGGTTACGAAATATTATACTGATGCGCCAATTAATAAAAAGAAAACACGGTACGGGGGTGGCTGTGTTAAGAAGCTTGCTTCCCAACGACATGAGTCTAGTTTCAATTGCACAGTGCAACACCTAAGGAAACTGTCTTGTACTAGAGCCACGGGTCGACCAAAGCCTTATGAGTGGATTTAGTCGACAGAAACTCTGTGTTTCTGTCTGCTTGTCTCTCACCACCGTTTAGTGTGCTTACGTCCTCGCAACTAGCGGTTCGGCAAAAGGGGCCGATAGAATAAGTACCAAACATTAAAAATAAACAATAAAAGTTGTGGGGTCGATTTGTTCCAATGACTGAAACAAGTAAATGAATAAAAGAATAAAAGTATGAAAGAATATAAAACTGAACACGACAGGTGTCCACCGAACCACAAACTAACAATATATCGACATTGCAAAAATACTATTTACCAAAACAAAGCACAAAAAAAATTCTTCAACACGAATCTTCGAAGCCTAGAATCAAATAAATGTATTTCAGATAATCAAGGTATTATTTACATTCATATTACAGTAATCACTCGCCATATCGCCGTTTACCTATCGCGTCCTCAGTGCATCGCGGATTTTTCTGGCTAATATACGAAAATTAATATCGCGGACTCCTCAGTATATCGCAGGTTTCTACGGCCCATAGGGATTTATAATTATTTAGATCTTAATTATTTCTGTGGTAAAATAAGCATTACTGCACTGTATAAAACATTAATTAGAATATATTAAAAGAAAATATGTAGTGTATCGTAGATAAATAAACAAAGACACACACACACACACACACACACACACACACACACACACACACACACACACACGTATATTCAGATTAGATGCATGGAATAGACACACGACTACATTCTAACCAACATGTTTTGTTCTCCATCAAATAATGTTTGTACTCTAGAAAATATAGTTTGATGTACTTTACATCTCTTACATTACGATATAGATATATTGTATCTGTCTGTCTGTGTGCGTGTGTGAATGCTCTTGTACTTTATAGTGTAAGACATTGCGGAATGTTATAATACTGGAATACACATGTAATACAAAGTGTAAGATTTGCCTGTGTATCACGTTCTTTCTGGCTGTAGATTACGCAAATGATGTTTGCGTCGGTCTCATTTCCTGACACGAACATGACTGAGGCACTTCGTATAATTAAATCAGTGCACTATTCTTCGTCGAATCTGACGGAGATCCTCACAGTCACAGCTGGATGGCTGTTAGCAGGATATATCAGATAGGTATGTGTCGTCAACTAGAATATATATATATATCGATTAACTGTCAACAAAACGGAAGCATTCAAGCCACAGTAACTAAAGTCAATGGAGGACGATATTTGACAGTTGTTGATCATGTGAATGTCACGTGGACGTCATGTGACAGATGCTAGTCCGTAGCCTCGATATTCGTTGACCTTTGTTTTTTTTTTTTTGTTTCATTAAATATTCCTTTTTATATATTTATATATAACTTTCGGCATTTTTGTTCTATATAAAGGTTTGTTATATTTGTAACATTTTCTCCTGTTTCTGTACTTTTATCTTTGATAACATCTATACTTAACATGTCATCACACTGCATTTCTGGTATCTTCGTGATGACCTCACTCTCTCTGCCTCTCTCTCTCTCACACACACTCTCTGAGATACCTCTAAAAATTTACATTTATATTCAAATGTTTGTCTATTCATTCCTTCCATCTACCTATCTACTTATTTATCTATCTATCTATCTATCTGCCCTGAGTGGCTAATAAAGAAACATATCTACCTGACTGTTTACCTCTCTATCTATCTATCTATCTATGTATCTGTCTATCTCTATATATATCTACCTTTCTACCTACCTACCTTTCTATCTACCTATCTATCTATCTATCTGTTTGTCCGTCTACCTATTTATCTGCCAACCTGTTTGTTTGTACATCTATATCTGTCTATATGTATCTCTTTCTACGTATCATTGATATTTACCAAGCTATCTCTCTATCTATATACTATCTTTAAAAGTAAAATAACTTCACTTAGATTGCCATTGTGATGCGGACACCATAAATATTTCTGACAATATCCTCCTTCATTTAAGAGAAATGTTAGGTGCATTATTTCTATTATTTACAGTGCACGTGCCTAAGATTTATTTTCCGAAGAAAGACTTTCTCCCAAACGTCAGGACGGTTTCTCATAACGACGCACAGACGGAAGCAATTTTACCTTTTATACCAATAAATACAATTTTTATTTGAGGCACACATCTACCCGTTTCATTAGATTCTGTTTACTTAAAGCTATATGTCTATACGTTTCTCTATCGGTCTATGTCTCTCCGCTTCTCACATAACACTATCTCTCTTCTTTCCCCCTCTCTCACTCTTTCCTTCCCCTCTCTCTCCTCTTCCCTTCACTCTCATTGTGTATATATATATATATATATATATATATATA
>NC_069003.1:4325978-4330978 GCF_001194135.2 Octopus bimaculoides
GTGTATATATATATATATATATATATATATATCCATAAATTCATGTCTATCTCTATATTTGTGTATGTATGTGTGTGTGTGTGTGTGTGATTATCTATAATATTTATCCTCTTATATTTGTATGCGTGCATCTATATGCACTTATCCATACACATTACCTACAAACATCCATCCGTGTATATATATATATATATATATATATATATATATATACACACACATAAACTCGTATAGCATGTATGCATATCTATGTACGCTTGTAACTGTCTGATTGTCAGTCCGTTCATTTACCTGTCTGTCTGACTGTCTGTGTGTATGTATGTATGTATATATGTATGTATGTATGTATGTGTGTGTATGTATGTATGTATGTATGTGTGTGTGTGTTTATATTAAACGTGCCACATAGCGGCAATGCCGAAGTTTTGCGATGCCGGTTTTATGAGATTTTTTTTTTTTTTGTGTAGCAAAGGAATTTTTTTATTATTTCTAAATACATTTATTACACAAATCAACGCGGTGTACAACAAACAAAAAAAATATCCAGACGCACTAACTATAATGAATACCACTTTATTTGCTGCTAAATGCACAGTTATCAATTTTACTCAATAAAAATAGAAGAAATTAACAAAAAATTAAGAAAGAAACAAAAAAACAACATTTTCAAGATGGTGGAAGCGAACGTAAACAAAATACGTGCTGCCAGCAGCTTTCTTTCCTGTTCGCCAATTTTTAAAAGTGTCGTTATATTTGGTTTTCCGTTTTCCTAAATTCCGTTATTTCGGATGTTTCCTCTATCTTTCTATCTGTCTATCGATCTATCGATCTCTAAATACGACATATAAGTGCTCCGAATCTTGTAGGCGTTACTGTAACGGGTCTTTTTTTTTGTCGCGATCTCTCTCTCACACTCCTTTTCTCTCTCTCTCTCTCTCTCTCTCTCTCTCGTCATATTTGTAAAATGTATAATTTAATTAAAACTTTTGTCATAAGGTCTTAATCGTTTCTATGATTTGATACACACACACACACACACATTATATATATATATATATATATGATTACATACATGTATACGAATATATATGTGCGTATATTTATATACATGTGTGTACATATACACGGTATATATCTACGTGTGTCTATATATATATATTGTCAAGCTATAAACCATTCTGCTGTAGGAACAAAGCGTGAAACATTGTGAGAAGTGCTAGGAGATTTCATTGACACCAATGCTTATCTTGAACTCATTCTGCCGACTCCAAAACGATGAAAGAGAAGGTCGGCCTCACCGAAATTTGTCCTCGGAACTTAAAGCAAGAATAAAAGCATCGACTTATAAAAAAACACACAAAAAAACAAAACGAAACAAGCTAATATTCAACAGAGGAACTAATAATTTTTATAGAGCACATATTTCGTTTAATTTTACAAGAAACAGGGTGGAAGTTACTTCAAAAGGTTCGGCTTGATAGCCTTCCTACAACGATGCTCCTATTTGACCTAATATACATAACAGTGAATTTTTCATTCAAATAACGACATACTATAATTCTAAACAAAAAAAAACAAAGAAACAAAAAAAAACAAGTAAGTAAGAAACATGAGGCGTCTATCAAAGATCAGTTTGAAAGCTTTCACATCTGACACAGAAGTTCTGGAAAGGTCGAAGCGCGCCTTATCAATTGTCAGCTTAGCAAAGCAATTACTTTATGGTGAATTAGTTCTCGGTATGCGTCTCCAACACCAACGAAAAACAATAGATTTCATCATATGATAAAAGATGGCTTTAAGTCTTTGAACGTTAGTACAGTTAATTGGGGGATATTTCGCACTGAATATAAGTGAGTGGCGGTATGTAACCAATTTTTGAAATGTGTTTTTATGTATAATATTCCGATCTTTAAAATTACCGTTTTTCGGGTGTAAAGCTCAATTCTATATATCTATCTATCCATCTACCTGTCTGTCTGTCTGCTTGTCCGTCTGTCTTTCTGTCTGTCCGTCTATATATCTACCTATTTGTCTATTTCTCAATCATCTGTTTTTCATATGCCTATCTGTCTTTACATCTATCTAGCTAGCAAGGGGCGTTGTGAGTGTTTATTGAGCGAAAACACCTAAAGCTCCACGAGGCTCCGGCAGGGGATGGTGGTGAACCCTGCTGTACTCTTCCACCACGACTTTCTCTCACTCTCACTTCCTGTTTCTGTTGTGCCTGTAATTCAAAGGGTCAGCCTTGTCACACTGTATCACGCTGAATATCCCCGAGAACCACGTTAAGGGTACACGTGTTTGTGGAGTGCTCAGCCACTTGTGCGTCAATTTCACGAGCAGGATCTTCCGTTGATCGGATCAACTGGAACCTTCGACGTCGTAAGCGACGAAGTGCCAACAACAACAAATTATTATTGTTATTATTATTATTATTATCCTAGTACTTTGCCTTCGTTTTCTGTTTCTCTTCATTCATTGTCCTCGTCGTTGTTAGTTAACAAACAAATGCGAGAAGATTTGACAAAACGAAACGAAAAAAAAAGAAAGAAAGAAAGAAAAGAAAGAAAGTAAGCATATTATTTTTAAGACGTTCACAGATTAAACAAATAATCAGACATGTTAGAACGCCGCTGACACGCCTCGCGGAGCTTCCTTCCTAATTACATAAGCCGACAAAGAGGTGAAGATTCCGATAAGCCGTAGCAATATGAATCGTACCACCTTTGCTAGAAAAACCTTTTGAAGACATATAAATACATAATCTTATTCATATCCATTCTGCTGTTAGTGTTTTGTTTTTGTTTTATACTTTTGAATGATTTGGGGGCTTTCTTTTTTTTTTATTTTGTTTTCACATAGTTTTCCATCGGTGTAGTTTTTGGTAAGACAGTTGCTTCCTAATCACATGGATCTCGGTTCAGTCCCATTGCGTGGCAGCTTGGTCAAGTGTCTTCTACTATAATAGCCTCGAGCCGACCAAAGCCTTGTGAATGGATGTGATAAACGGAAACTGAAAGAAGCTCGTCATATCTGTGTATGTGTATATCTATGTGTGCGTTTGTGTGTCTGTTATTTCCCAACTCACCCGCTTGACAGCGAGTGTTGATGTGTTTACGTCCCTGTAAAATAACAGTTCGGCAAAAGATTCCGCTGCAATATGTACCAGGCTTTAAGTACAGCGGTCGATTTATTCGACTAAAAATTCTTCAAAGCGGTGCCTCAGCATGGCCACAATTTGATGCTGAAACAACTAAACGACACTAGAGTAGAAAAATAACATATATATGCACTCACACACACTCACACACAAACACACGTACATACACACACACACACACATTGTGCTAGACTTAGTAAAAAATATGTACTGGAATCGATTTGTTCGAAGAGAAACCCTTTCAAAGTAATGCTCCATTATGGCCGCATTCCAGGGTCCAAAACAAATAAAAAATAAAAGATGAAGGGACAAAAAAAAAGATATATTTATTAAAGAAAAATATACGAAAAGGAAAACTTTGAAAGATTCTATTTCGTAATTTAGCAAACATGACAAAGGCATCGACCGGGTAGAATCGCTAATGCGCCTGGTAACAAGCTTAGATTTACGATCCGAGTTCAAATCCCCCCGAGGTCGACTTTGCCTTTTATCCTTTCGGGGTCGATGAAATATAGTACCAGTTGAACATTGGGGTCGATGTAATCGATTTAATTCCTCCCACGACTTTGCTGGCCTTGTGTCAAAATTTGAAACTAATATTACAAACTGAACAAGGCGGAGTGCTGGAAGAATCGTTAGCACGGCCGGATAAAAGGCTTAGCGACATTTCATCCGTTATTACTTTCTGGGTTCAAATTCGTCCAAGGTCGACATTGCCTTCCATCCTTTTAGGGATCGATAAAATAAATATCAGTTGAACCCTGGGGTCGATGTAATCGACTTAGCCCGTCCCTAAAATTGCTGGCCTTGTGCCAAGATTTGAAACCAAATTGTAAACATGACTTAAATACATTTGTTGCTAGGTTGTTTGTAAACATTAACCGCCAACAACTGGCTACTGTCATTTAAACACATTATGAAACATAAGCTTCCAGAATCAATTTCTTTTTAGCAAATCAATAGTTAATTTTATGCTACAATGCGTTAATTTTTTACTCAAACTCAGAAAAAAATATTATGTAAAGTGTGCAATTAACCGATCAATTTTACATATAATTGATGTTAAAGGAAATGGTCTTTTTTGTGTAATTAAACGAATTATGCAATTATCCGGTATAAAACTAATCGTCATCGGCTTTATAAAAAAAAAAAAACAGAAACATCTCAGTTCTTCTAGTCCCTTCTTCTACTCAGCCAATCAAAGGATTAAGTTTTTCCTTGTCTCACGCAAGCTCTGTTTTCCTTTTCATGTATGGCCATAGTTAAAGTTTTAGTGTTTTCCTTTGTTGTAGCATCATACTTTGTCTATTTTGTCAATTTCTATAGACGCTGTCATATAAGGAAAGATACGCGAAATCGATCACCGAACGGCATAAAATATATTCTGTCGGACTAACAATTATGTACGTCATTTACAATGGACGGATTGGTGTCCACACCTTGTTTGTCATTATCACAACGTTTCGGCTGATGTACTCTCCAGCCTTCATTAGGTGTTCTGGTGGAGTTTTGAACCTAAGCCTTTATTTGACTAATGGGGTAATCTGTTCTCATTCCTAAGCTATGTTGCTGATGTCATTTTTCTGTTGATATTATTTTTCAAGTCCCTGCCTCGGATTGAACTCAGAATCTGAGGGTTAGTAGCTCGCACTCTTATCCACTATGCTATATGCCCGTGGGCTCCATTTGTGAAATAAAAGGTTGGGTTCGAAATTCCACTAGAACACCTGATGAAGGCTAGAGAGTACCTCAGCCGAAACCCTGTGATAACAAACAATATGAGGACAAATATCCGTCCAATGTAAATGATATACAGAATTCTTCATCTCAAAGATATCAA
>NC_069003.1:4333318-4343593 GCF_001194135.2 Octopus bimaculoides
ATATATACACACTATCATACAGGCAATTGATAAAAATTTGATATGTTCAGTATAAAAAAAGGCGTTGTTGTGCTGAGAGAACTTTAACTCCGAATTTTTCGTCTAGGTCTACGTCCACGACGTCAACAGTGGAATTTCCAAGCAGGCTGATATGGAGGTAGTGATGCAAATAAACACAATTAGGGGCTGACATGTTTGTAGACACGCACAGAGACATATACGTACATAAGGTCCAATGAATGACGACAGTTCAAAGTCTCCTAGGGCTTTAGTTTGGCGTCTTATTGCAACAACCTTCATTAGAATGTTTGTCTTTCGTACAGTCATGCTTGCTCCCTGCTCCACCGGTCAGAATTATAAGCTGATTAAAATAACACCTTGAAACGTAGCGTGGATCCGACCTAGTTGCCCTCCATTTATCTGCCTCACTTTCTTTATATATTCTATTGTACTTTGTGTGTGCGTGCGTTTATGTGTGGAGGGGTGTGTGTGTATGAGCATATAATAATAATAATAATAATTATTATTATTATTATTATCATTATTATTTTCATAATTTGTATATATTTATTTTATTTGATTGTGTCTGGGGAGAGTCATTCACTTTTAGTGCCTTATAATTTAACACACTCACCGGTAACATTTCCATTTATTTCTTATTTTTATTTTCCTAAAATTTCAGAAAAATAAAAAAGAAATAAGTGGGAATTTTACCGATGAGTGTTTTAAATTATAAGGCACTAAAAGTGAATGACTCTCTCTAGACAAAGCAGAATATGCTTCAACACAGGACCTCACATAAAGAATCTTGCAAACCAATTCCGAAAATTAAATATTTTATTTTAATGTAAAACAACACTACGGAGGAATCGAAGAATGCTTAAATAATAATTTCTACTATAGGAATAAGGCCTGAAATTTTGGGGGAGGGTGTCAGTCGATTAGATCGACCGCAGTGCGCAACTAGTACTTAACTTATCGACCCCGAAAGGATGAAAATCAAAGTCGACCTCGGCGTAAGTTTAAATAATAAACCGCGATAAGTGAACCGCGATATGGCGAGATATTACGGTGCACATTTACGCGGGCTCATGTGTTTTTTTGTGTGTGCGTGGATATGAATATCTCTGTATGCATGTATTTTTGTTTGTGTGTATGTGTGTGTGCGCGTGTGTGTGTATGTTTATGTTTTTGTCTACGCATACATATTCATGTCTGTGCGTATGCTGGTACATTCTTGTGTGCATGTATGCTTAAATGTGTGCATGTACTCTGTGGGTGTGTGGGTGTGCTTGTGTATGTGGGTGCGTGTGCATTTATATGGTTATGTGTAAATGGGTGTGCATTTGAGGCTATGTACATGCGTTATTTTGTCTATGTGTTTATATGTATGGACGTATATGAACATTTATGTGTATGACTACATGTGTATATATATGCATATGTGGATTTGTGTGTATGTGTGTGTATGCGTTTGTATGCATATGTAGACTCGTGTGTGCGTGTGCGCATGCGTATGTATGCACATGTAGACTTGTGTGTGTGTATGCCTCTGCATCAGTATGTAGACGTGTTTATGTGTATGTATGCACATGAAGACTTGTGTGTGTGTGTGTGTGTGTGTGTGTGTGTGCATCTATATACATATAAAGGCTTGTGTGTGTATGCGTAGGTATGCATATGTAGACTTGTGTGCGTGTATACGCCTGTATGCATATGTAGACTTGTGTGTGTGTGTATGCGTATGTATGCATATGTAGACGTGTGTGTATGCGTATATACGTATATGTACGTTTGCGTGTGTATGTGCAAATCTGTGTATGTGTATACACGTGTGTCAGCTAATGAACTCATACTTCTGCGCACGTGGATTTTTCTTTTGCCTCTATATGCGTATGTACATCATTGTATATCTGCATATATGTGCGTGTATATCTGCCTATAAATATGCGTATATCTGCGCATGTATGAGATTAATGCGACTATGAGCCAGTAAATGTGTGCCATGGAATGTGTGCGGGCGTGAAATCTGTGCAGTGTTATGAAGAATATCTGTACAGAAGATTGACATTAAATAGTGTTAGAAACCAGCCTGGCGCCAAACAATACTTGTTATGAATCTTTGGTGATTCCATTGGCGTTCACCACAGTCTTACACGCTTTTCTTATGTTTGTTTTTTCATTGCGTTCATGGTATGTTTTTCACTGAATTTCCATTGCTGTATTTTTTCGTTCTTTTTCTGTTTCGTTTTTTGCTATCTTTTCTTTCTTTGAATTGTACGTTAGAATTGTTTTGTTTAAAGTATTGCTTGTAATTATTACAAATTTCAAAAAACAATTATCCATTCTAGTTATTAATGGTTTTTTCTGTTTTTTTTTTGTTTTTTCACTATTTCGATATATTATCATTATTATTATTATTATTAATTTATTGTTATTTTTTTATGCTTTGTTTAGATTTTGAGGGTCGAGAGAAGAGATCTTATGCACACTCGCGTACATTTGTATACACACATGTATATTTAGGTATACAGACGTATATATGTATATGTATATCTATATCTATACAAGTATATATATATATATATATAGAGAGAGAGAGAGAGACAGAGAAGGAAAGAGAGAGAGAGCGAGAGATAGTTCTATATATGCATACATGCATATATGTACACACACACACACACATATATATATATATAAATATATATATATATTTACATGTATACATATACATATGAACACATATTTGTATGTCCATGTATACGTATGTGTGCAAGTGGATGTACGTATACATGTAAGTATGTATGTATCAGTGTGTATATATCTGTATGCATGACTGTACTTATGTATGTATATACATGTATGTGAGTGCTGTATTTATCTATATCCTAATCTGACACTCACTTGGTCTCTCTATCTACCAACCTTACTCGTTTCCTCTCTATATACACATATATACATTCAGTTACAGACACATACCTCTATACCTACATAGCGATATATAGACATAAGTAGATGCACATACATAGAATTAGTAGTTTCATCGTTTTCATATATTTACTCTCAGATTCCCATAAATATATATTAATATCTATTTTTTGTACTATTATTGATTATGTGTTTATGTATTTTTTTAAATATATGTACATGTGTGCGTGTATGTGTCTGTGTATACATGTATGAATATATGTATAGATAGATAGATAGATACATAGATGTGTGTGAATCTTTACAATCTTGCATTTGTGCTGTCCGTCTCTTTGTTTGGGTGTGTGTGTGTGTGTATGCACACACTCACACACACTCACAGAAAGTCACAGACACATGCACAAAAACATACACCAAAATGCACGTGTCCGTGTTCGTGTTTGTTTATATCATTAGGTAGATGTGCGTATATATATATATATATATATATATATACTCATCAAGGAAGGCCTCTTGTCTATAGGAACCTTCCCAGTCTTTTAGAAGCTAGAGAGTACCTCGTCTCACAGAATCAGGTACTTTGACTCCGCTACTAGAGGTGTAACACCTGTCCTTGTATCAACAACGCTACAACTCTGACCCGGCCTAAGTAACTCTACCACATATCACAAACTTGTACTTCTCATCAACCCACCTTATTTACCGTAGTATCCAAAAATGTTTGTGGTACGTTCGTAGTAATCTTTGAAATAAACAAATCCACGCCGAAACACTTCACTGCATCACACTGGTCCAGTCCATTCGCAGTTAATCTGTTTATGCCACCTGTACATCCCATGAAGCATCTCATGCAAAGAATTGGAGGGAACAACGACCATATTCTAACTTGGAGTCATTGCACTGACATAATAGCTTCTAATTCTTCTCTTTCTCTTAATAAAATATTCCCCACTTTATCATTAGATCTCTCATTTCAGTTTTTCCCCTACCCCTTATCCACGCTGGCTTCTAGCCATCGTTTTTTTTTTATTTCACTTTCCTCCTTCATTCTATCACGCAGGTTCTATCTCCTACGTCCTCCCGTCTACGTATACATTCTCACGTAGTTTTGCGTACCCTATCAGTTGCAGCCAGTCGCTGAGACACAAAAGCTATAAAACTCTTTTATCGCTCCCCTCCACATGCGTATGTATGTATGTATGTATGTCGTTGTTCAGTCTTATTTCATGATTTCTTGCCAATTGAGGAAGAGCCGATTTCTTAACCTAGATCCAAGATTCCTTCATTGGGATTTCAACATCAACAACAGGGTATTTTTTTATGTATGTATGTATGTGTCTGTGTGTATGTACGTATGTATGAATTCTCATAATTATTATTACATGATGCTACTAAACTGGCAATTTTATGTGATCCGCCATGGAAATTGTTAAAAATAAAAGAAAACACACAACGAAATTTAAGACAACTACTATATACAATATGGATTTACGCAAATCACTAATAATACCAATTGCTGTGAAGTAATGTACTGAATCTTTAATATCCTACAAATTGTATAGATTGCATAATGAGAGATGAAGCTCATATTAAGCATAAATTCAAAATAAAATCTCCGCAAATGTTTTTAGTTAATTCGTTTGTACGTTTGTTCTGTTGTTTTCTAAGAATTAAATTGTTATATGATATATTTGATACAATGAAACGCGTCGCTTCAATTGCATCAGCGGACATTTTTTTATTTTTTCTGTACAGGAAGTTAAATAAGTTCGCTTAGTGTTTCTTCGCTTTGTAAGCCATTGAATAGAATGCTTCTACCGTTTCACGGAGGAAATTTGCGTTTTATTGAAGCAGTGTTGTTAAGTCTAGTTAGTATTTCTACATCTAAACCTCACCTGAGTAGAGTTTTCTTTTCTACCAACATCTTCGATCATTTCATGGAATATGTTCGTGCATGTGTGTGGGCGTAGAAAGGTGCGTTTATGCTTGTGTGTGTGTACGTGTGAATTAATGTTTGCGTTTGTTCCTCTCAAATGTTCAAGAACCAAGTGTTGATTTGTTGACGTCTCCGTTAAGAAATGGTTAAACAAAAAAAAAAGAGGATCATAAACTAAATTCTAGGCTTTAAGAAAAACGCGTAGGGTGCCAGGGTCAATAAATAATGGATCTACAAATGCAATATCCCTGCATATCTCACATTTATTTTCATTCCTCCACTTCACTCTCTATTTCGTATCTTATCTAAATTAACTATTGCTTAACCATTTTCTAACACCGTCCCCGATGAAGGGATATAATAAATATCCTGGAAACAGCTCTAAGACCTATTTATAAATGTTCTAAAATCTTCACAGCCTTGGTTTCTTATCTCATTCTAAAAAAGAATTTTATATATATATATAAGTGGGAGCATGTATATATATATATATATGCTTTCCCTGATGAGAAGGTTACAATTTTAATATCAAAGATCCATATGGATCACACAGGTTGTAATCCTTTGAAACATATGTAGGAATAAAGTATGCAATTATAACATGCGTTTTCTCCAATCCTTAAATTCTTAAATATACTCAAATACCCAAAATTTCAAGGAGTTTCTGCCTTAAAAACAGGAACTAAACCACAGTTATTTTGTGTTCTTTGCTACATTGGTTTCTATTAACCCATTTATTCTATCAGAAGAATTTTTATTCATTAAGATAGAAGAAATACACATAATTATATATATATATATATATATATATACACACACATGCTCCCGCTTACATCAATGGAGACACGATATGTAATGGAGGAATGCGTCTTAAATTTGTGTTTGTTTGTTTGTTTCTGTCACTGTCTCTTGCTTTCTCCATCTGTCCAATACAATATGATGAAGATATAGTGTGTGCCTGGCTCTCTGAGAATATCTGTCATAACAGAAAATGAACAACAAAGAAAAACAAAACTGAATTTCCTGTCATTTGTTGTTAAGCGAGTAGATCATGTGGGAAGACTTTACCGTTCCTTGGTGGGTGGTCGGCAATTCTCACACCCCGACCGACAGATAAGCGCTCCCGACAAACACACACACACAGATATATATATATATAAACGGTAGAGGAGTAGGGGCCGAAACCGGACGTGGTTCCTCCTGATGATGTCTTGAGCTAACTGGATCCTATAAAGGAGCTGTTGTGGTAGCAGACCACGAAACATGGTTGAAATTCCTCCTAAGAGTGCGGGTGTCTCCGTGCGCCTGCATATTTAATGTCCGCCCGAAGGATCGGCAAACACAGAAAATAGTTATCCTGAATGTCAAATCTACAAACAAACTTTATATATACATGCGTATGGATATGTCTGTTTGTGGGAGTGCGCGAGTGAGTGTGTGTATGTGTCTGTGTGCGCATGCGTGTATTGGGGAATACTTAATAAAATAAGATTTGTGTGAGTTGTTCGTCGTGGTAGTTGTGTAATATTATAATACCTTCATCGATTATGTATCATTATCTGTTGTGTTATGTTGTTGGATTACCAATGTGTTTTGTTGTTTTTATTGATTATTTTTTTTTGCATTGGGTTCATTGATGGTAACTGTGTTCTATGTAAAGTTTGCGAACGATTTAGGATAGGTTATACGTTAATGCGATGCTTAAATATAAAGAGATCTTCGGAAAGATACGGGGCATCCCTAGCATGATCTTTATCAGGAATGTGCCTGGTATTATATATATATATATATATATATATATGCCTATGCTTAAGAGTGACTGTGTGGTAAGTAGCTTGCTTAGGAACCACATTGTTCCGGGTTCAGTCCCACTGCGTGGCACCTTGGACAAGTGTCTAAGTGGCTTCTACTATAGCCTCGGGCCGACCAAAGCCTTGTGAGTGGATTTGGTAGACGGAAACTGAAAGAAGCCCGTCGTATATATGTATATATGTGTGTGTTTGTGTGTGTCCCCCCAACATCGCTTGACAACTGATGCTGGTGTGGTTACGTCCCCGTAACTTAGCGGTTCGGCAAAAGAGACCGATAGAATAAGTACTAGACTTACAAAGAATAAGTCCTGGGGTCGATTTGCTCGACTAAAGGCGGTGCTCCAGCGTGGCCACAGTCAAATGACTGGAACAAGTAAAAGAGTGAAAGAGTAAAGAGTTGAAATTTACAGAAAAACAAAAGAGGAAGACAGGTGTATGAACAATAGGTGTATGCTAACGTAAGTAAATCTATATATGTAATCGAAACACTATTAATCGTTTCTTTCAAGGATTAGATTCCACATACATTGCTCCATTGCTCATTCTAACCACATCTCCCGACAATGAAATTGACAGTGTTATAAACGGAGAAAAATGTATTCCACTATGTGAATAGCTAACAAGATGACGCCAGTGGATATGAAAACTGTGCAGAAGCCCTCCCAGTAGAATATAAGTGTTATTGAAAAATCTAACCGTGTCACAAATTGCCCTAGGAATAAAGTTTAGATTTCACGAGGGTCCGTTCAGCGAAATTTAATGACTCGGGCGTTTAGTTGGTCGAAATACTGAATATTCATCGTGGAGAAACGACGGAGACTCTGATCAATGCAAATTGGAACAATAATGACAATAATAATGACAATAGTAGTAGTAATAATAATAATAATAATAATAATAATAATAACAACACCACCAACTATAACAGCACTCAGAAAAATATTAATAAACAAACAACTAATAAAATTAAAATAATTATTTTTCAAAAACTATGAACGAAATGAGGGGAAAAAAAATCGAAGCATGTCAGGAAATGCATAAAAGGCATTTTTTTATATTTGTTTTCTTCTTTAATTCCTGATTTTGAGTTTTAGCGTTTTTAGGAGGGATGGCTGGATGGGTTGGCGTTAGGGGGGTGAGATGGTTCTGTTTCTTTTTTTGTTTTTTACCTCGTTACGTTTTTAATTGTTGTAATTCCTTCTTCTTCATCATCATCCGATTATTATTATCATTATCATTATTATTATTATCATTATTATTATATTATTATGTTATTATTGTTGTTGTTATTTTCCATATTTTTTCCTTCCTTCCTTCTTTCATTCATTCTCTTTCTTCTAACCAATTTAGATTAATTGGTTCACAACTCTTGTCAAATTCAGCAGAGGCAGAAAAATAGAATAAAAATACCAACATAAAAGCAACAAATAAAATTAAAAACAACAAAACATACACACACACACACACACACACACACACACACACACACACATATATATACATATATAAAACTGGTTTTTCTAACTCACTTTCTGCTCTATAACGCTTATTACGGTCCTTCTCTGTTATTTCATTCACATCATTTCATATTAATCCAAATCCAATCTTTTCTTTCCTTAGAATTACACGTTTGTTTTTCTCATATACATACATACATACATACTTACATATATACATACACATACATACATACATACATACATACTTACATACGTACGAAAGTACGTATGTACAGAAACGAACACACATGCTCATACGCAAATTCATATCTGGCCGCACACGCGCATATATATCCTTCTGTTTTTCCAATGTACTGCTGATTTTAATTTCTAATATTTGCTTCCATAGTGATTGTTTTTGTTTTTGTTGCTGTTGTTGTCTTTCTTACAACTTCGTTTGTTTTTGTTGTGTTTGTTTTGTATTATCCTTTATGCATACCTGTATTCTTACATACGCAGAGAGAGAGAGAGAGAGAGAGAGAGAGAGAGAGAGAGAGAGAAAGGAAAGACAGAAGGGAGATGAAAGAGAGAGAGAGGGAGAGAGAAAAGAGAGGAAGAGAGAAGAAAGAGGAAGAAAGACATATATAAATATAGATGAATTTATCTAAGACGAAACTTAAAATTTCTCGAATGAGTTTCACAGTTCCGATTCTCAAACAAAATCTAACGCATAGATATATGTATACACATACATAGATGCAAAGATACATAAATATACACACACACGCACACACACACACACACACACACACACACACACACACACACACACACACACACACACACACACACACACACACACACACACACACACATATATATATATGTGTGTGTGTGTGTGTAAATACCAGTATGACTGTGTGTATGTATGTATGTATGTATGTATGTATATACATGCATACGTATGTGTTGAGATAGATAGATAGATCCGTTTCTGGTATTTAGTTTTTTACTCTTTATGTTATGAATTCAAATCCCGCTGAGGTCTTCTTTTATATTTTTTCACCGTTCATATTCTTCCCCCCACCCCCACCCAACACCATCTCTGCCACCGCTACGTCCATTCAAAGCCGCTTATTAACAGCACCAATGTCAACCATTAGAAAAACAATAAGATCTAACGGCCGCGACAACAACACCAACAATAACAACAAAAGCAACAACTACAACATTAAATCAACAACACCGACAACAGTGACATTAACAACTTAGGTGCAGGGGTAGTTACGTGGTAAGAAGTTTGAATCCCAACCAAATGATTCCGGGTTCGGTCCCATTGAGTCGCCAACTGCAAGTACTACCACCCACAACACCTCTACCACCACCACAACAGCCTCACCACTGCTACTAGCACCAATACCGCTATTGCTACCAACACCATCACCTCAAGCGCTACAACTGCCACCACGTTTAACGCCAACACCAAGAACACCAACATCATGAATATGACTAAATAACACCACCACCATCACCAATACCGAACGCTAACAACATCACAATGACAAGAACCAACACCACCACTATCATAGAACCTACCATACCTACTGCAACCACCACTGCTACTAATACCGACACCAAAACTGCCATCACCGACATGACTATAAATAACGCCACCAACAACACCGTCCCACCATTAACAAGAACGTAAGCACTACAAACACCCTCACCATCTCCGCGATCATGGACTCACATAACTCCTGCCATCGCCGGCGTCGTTGTCGGCGTCGCGGTCGTCGTCGTAATCGTCTGAGACCCAGCCGGAAAATGTTGTGTTGTAAGTGAAACACCTGCCGCTGCAGTTTTATCCAGTTTTATCCAGTTTTGCTTCATTTTCCCCCAGTCATCCATACAACTCGGCTTCAATGAAGCTTGATGATGTTCTTCAGTCATCCTTTTCCTTCATCCTCCTTTCTTCTCTTCTCTTTCTCCGTGTATTTGCAGCATTTCGTTCAATTAATGACGACCGTCATTATAATGCATGCTTACACATTCACACACCATACGGAACGTACACGCCGTACAGAGAACCTGCACGTCATAATACTTAGGCTCACACACATGCATCCATCATGCATTGCAATGATATATATATATATATATA
>NC_069003.1:4343759-4355538 GCF_001194135.2 Octopus bimaculoides
TATATATATATATATATATATATATATATATATATATATATGTATGAATGCTAGATTGTATGTATATATATATATATATATATATATATGTATGCATGCTGTGCCTGTATGTATGAATGACAGTCATATGAGATATATAGAAAAGGTAGATAGACAGATAGAGAGAGAAATAGAGAGCGATATATCTCTATCTATGTATATGCGTGTGTGTACACACACACACACACACACACACACATACATATGCCGTTATATAAAAATAAATCACTTTTTGAATATAAATACAAGTTTGAATACATAATATATTTGCATAACGAACTTAGCATATGCGAAAATAGAGCGCCAACCAGACGTGTAAATATAAGGAAACCGAGGTGCAAATAAAAGGACAATGAAGCGAAGGTATGGGTGCAAAAATGACTGTTGCACTAGTGTTGCACTGTATGATACTGGTGCATTTTCTTGCACCTATCTAGATACATAATTCTTAGTTCACGCATGCGTGGTATCTTAATAGCAAGCTTGGTTGAATGAGCACGTGCGTTTGGGCTTATCGAATATCGGAACGGGTTTTATAGTACAGAATAATCTATTTGTTAGACTAACCGCATAATACGTGAGGAACAGGTTCATCGATCTGTTAGAAATAGTAGTTAAAATTTCTTGAAACCATAAGTTGCCGTTTTTTTATTTTTTATTTGTATTCTTTTTAATGTGTTGACATATATGCAAAGAGGGCTGAGTGTTTAAGAGCTTTGACATTTTGTAACAACGTGGTTCCAGGTTCAGTCTCACAGTGTTGCACGCCTCACCTTTGGCGTTTTCTTACTAGAGCGCCAAGCTACATAATGCCTTGTAAGTGAATTTGCTAGACAGAAATATATGTGTATATATGTATTTGTGTGTGTGTGTGTGTTTGTGTCTGTGTCCGTATGTGTGTGTGTGTGTGTGTGTGTGTGTGTGTGTGTGTGATAACCTTATTTTTTAAAGTTGTCTGTTATTGTTTCCTCAAAGCTGTCCGTGTTTGAACCTATGTGTTGTATTTGTTGGCTTTTCTCAAAACAGATAGATGTCGATGATTATTTTCATATTTACCGTATTATTACGTGTATAAGGAACCCCCTAATTTAGGGGGCTTAAAATTTGGGAAATATGGTTTTGTAGGGGATTATAATACTATCCATGTATAAGAAACTCCCATATTTTTTTAGCCTAATTTTTGACACGTTAAGATACGGTACTTCTTATTTGTAGTATTCTGTATTTGTGTTGTTATTCTTTACCAGACAATTTTGTAGTCATGCAGCGAACGACACCTATTAAAAAGTTCCAATCACATTAGTAAGCTACCTTTCTCTGTTTGAGGTAAATATAATCAGGGTGGTGTATTCTAAATTCAGGAATAATTTTTATTGCAGCTCTTCCTGTTCTGCAAGTTTATTTCGCCTTGAATTGAAAATAAAATATAATTTATTTTTGAGAACGGTAGAATATAGATAGCTATGAACTTATTCTTTACATTTCACTTTGTCCTAAGCATTTATCTAATGCGTATGTAGTATTGCTTCAGAGACTATTCTTCTGCGTGCTTTGTATACTGTTTAGTTAATTGATTTCTAAGTATCTGTAAATCTGAATTCTAATTCAATTATCTCTATTTCTTTATACGGAATATTATCAGTGCCTATAATTAATTTGGTTTGACACAATTTTGCAATCCAAATTTCATATCAATTCATCTATTAGCTCTGTGTACAATCTGTAGCAGTGTTTCTACTTTATCATCTGCAGCGTACTACTTGACGACGTCCATGTGCACAAGATTACTCTTTGTTCCACAATAGCATTTGTATCTGAATATCTGAACCGCGACTCGTTTAACATGTTAGTTAAATGTTTTAGATGCAGACAGAAGTTAAACAAAGGTTGTGAGCGCATTTGGAATATTTTTCATACAATAGAAATGAGCTTAGTATTATTAATCTCTCTTAACTCTATCAGCAAAATTCTAGGCATTTATCCATAAAGTGTTTAATACATCTATTGTCAAATAGAACAGCTTCACTTAAGGTTAACTATCTAAATTTCAATCTATGCCATACTTAAACCTTTCCCCTTTAAAACACACCAGTTATCGCTTTTTAATCTCGATAGCTATATTAGACTCTCAAACCTTTCTGCTCTTCTGAAAAACATCCTGTTTTTTTCCAAATGTTAATTTTTCCATTCCGATATTATTTTTCCTCTTCGATACTATAGTCAAAAACTTTGTAAATTGTAGAAAAGGAGATTATGGTTGTATATACATTAAAATGGCTTCCTTTTCAGTGAGCCGCTCAAGTGTTGTCCAAAGCGCCTTCAGTATTGCATCGTCATATCATATTCCTGTTAGCACCTTCCGTAAGAGATTGAAGTTGTGGATATTATAATTTTTTGATGCTTTCAACTTCATTCCTACTAGGGTTGCGCTACTTCTGCTTTTTTTTTTGCTGCGAAAATGTTTGACCTCGTCGCGACTTCGTTGGACATACTAAGTTGGACAAACTTCCCTGAGTATTTCTTGTATTTCTCTTGTTCTAAATTTTAAACTGATTTCTATTATATTTCGAAGAAGGTCTTACTAAAATCGTTTTGAGATTAAATTGAACTGACTGCTTTGTCTAAATACTTATGGATAATATTTTAAACCGATGAATTCTTTGCGATCTATTAACATCTCAGGTTTCAGGCCTTCCTTGATTTTAGCTATTTCTAATACATATTCTATATTCCCGTGATACACACATCCATTCTATGTTCTTCTAACATTTGTCTCTTCTTTCAATGTTGAGTCTTTTTTGTTGTTATTGATTTCATGAACGATTGTAAGATTTAGCCATTTATCTTTTGGTTATATGTTTCTATTCCATGTTCTTTGAGTTGAGTTTTGATATTCCTATATAAATAGATATGACAGAGTAACCAAATTCCATTCGTAACTTCCATATAACTGTTCAATGTTATTTCGTTTAACCAAAGTCATGTTCTTGTATGGTTTCATTCAGTCTTTGATGGCCGCCAGATTTTGCGTTCTTTGCTGTTGTTACCATTTCTCTATTGAATTTTATCCTTGGGGAGTACATTTGCTGATTCATAGGAATATTCCTACTGGTTTTAATTCTTTTATTATTTCTCTCTTGAAATTGTCATGTTCATGATTTCGACATTTAGAATTTCAAAATAAATTTCATATTTTGAAAACTTTCTCATATTCACTTTCCATTTTTTTTTGTTCGTTTTTCTAGTTCGTTCCTTTGTTGGACAGTAGGGTTTTAGCTTTGCGTTGTTTTATTCTTTAATTTGTTTCTTTTGCGTTGTTCGTCTACAGTCGTGCCCAAAAGCTTGGAACATTTTTTTCATTAAAATTGCTATACTCAAGTGTACAATTCGATTCAAATATTTACAACATAGAGATATAGTTACCTACTAACTGATCCAAATGTTTAATATCTAAAAGAAAACAAAATGGGTAAAAGCAAAGATATAGTTCTGGAACCATTTTCCCACTGTTAATACAAGTTTTGGCACTTAATTTTTTAAATTCTAATTTTCCTACCTCTGTTTCAAAATGTGGGCCACGACTCTATCATCTGCGTTTATGGACTCAATGTTTACTTCTTTTTTCACTCGTTCGTTTATCATTTGTGATGCCGGCTAATGGTTTTTTGGTGCTTTAATAACTGGTTTCATTAGGTTTGCAAATATCTCTTCTTAAATTATCCGCTATTAGGGGTTAATTAGCATGTCATGGAATTGTCACCGGAAGAAATCAGATTCACAAAGACCTCAACAAGCCAAGAGCAGATGATGCCTTTCAGCTCTTTAGGTGCTAATCGAAAAGAAGGTAACTCCATACAAATCCTAGATCCTGATAACTACTGGTCTCGTGGTACTTGTACAAGACCAGCACAAATGTAGAGGAATGGGAGCGTGGGGCTGTCTCTGTACAATGCACACACACACACACACACACACACACACACACACGCTATAACAATATTTATGGTTCAGGTTCTTCAGCAAAGCAAATCATCAGCAGCAGCACTAACACAATCTAAGAACACTGCGCAGTTGCATCATCTTGAGCCATCATCCGTCGAAGCGCCAAGAGAATTCATACCATCTGCTATCTGAAAATACTCTTTCGGCTTCTGTTTAGGGGCAGAATGTAGCTGTAGAATACGCATCGAAAATAATAACATATTCTCCTTGTGTCCGTTTACAATTGTTATGCTTCATAGGAATAAAGACATGTGCTGAGTCCGGCCTTTATTTAAACCAATGGCTCTCAACCCGTTTTTTTTTACCTATGGATCCCTCTGATTCGTATTTTCCTGGAATGCACACTCATAACCTTTCGATATTTTTAAAATTCCTTTTATATCTTTATAATTAAATATTAGGAATTGTATAAGAAAAATTGTTAAAATATTTTGTGTTCTGTAGAAGCATAACCAATTTTTTGCCCATAAATTTTCACAACTAAAAATCTTGTATGGACCTGCTAAGGGTGATATGGATCCTGGTTGAGAACCACTGATTTATACTGTCAGCATTTATGCCGGGTACCACGTCTACGCTGAGTACCATTTCACTGTTTCTAACGCAGTTAATTTCTCCTCGCTGCACATTTGTCCGTCCGTTTTATACTTTAAATTCAAAGTACCTACTTCCCCTTTCAATCCTCATCTAAATGATATAGTTAATATTTGTAATGTCTCTTATGTTATATTTATTTTATTTTATGTGTAAATAAAACTGAAACGGTTTGACACTTCTTTACTTTGTTCACATGTAAACTAAATCGGTCTGGCGCTTCTCTAGTTTGTTTACACGTGATATCCGAAAGCCGGTCAGTACGAACATTTGTAATACATGAATTATATGAGGTAAAGATCAATAAATTTCAAAGTAAATCACTGTAGTGCATACACAGTTAGCGGTCAGCCATTTCGTCTTCTTTTATTTATTTCAGCTTGATTCGTCGATATTTAATCGTCGTTTGAAGATATATATTTTCTTGCAGTCGGATAGTGTTCTACTATATTACGCAAATCCCCCGACAGGATTGTAACCACGTCAGGGGAAAATGGTTCGCAGTATTTATTCCGGCTCTTCACGTCCTGAGATCGAATGCCACCGAGGTCAGCTTTGCTTTTCGTCCGTTCGGAATCGAGGAAAAAGACAAGTCAAGAACTGGATTCAATTTAAACGATTAAACTAAACCTTGTAAAATTACTGGTATGGTGTCTCAATCAGAAACAATCAAGGGCGTGGATTGGCAAAATCGTTGGAGCGACGGATTTAATAGTTTGCAGCATTAGTTCTGGTTTTTCACGTTCTGAGTTCAAGTCAAGCCGGGAGTCAACTTTGCCTTTTACACTTTGGGGGTCGAATAAAAGTAGATACTAATAATGTAGTCTGATGGATGTAATCGATTATCACTTTCCCAATATATTGGCTGGCCTTGTGCATAAATTCGAAATATAAAATATATTTGTGTGTGTGTGTGTGTGTTGTATGTATATACTATATATGTACGTGTGGGTGTATATATATATATTTATATATATATATGTGTATGTGTGTATAAATATGTATATATCAGGTAATCGTCTAATCAGTGCGGGAGGGGAGGCATCATTCGCATGCGAAACGATTCACAGTGCATTATAACCAGCGATGTATAACATCCAAAAGTCTGTGCCATCACGTGATATATACGTATTTATGAATTTATCTCTGCATATGTATCTGTATATTTTGTGTGTGTGCGTGCGTATGTGTGTATATATACATATATATATATATATATATATATATATATATATATATAGGTACTGTATGTATGTGTGCGTAGTATGTAAGTATATGTGTATATACACACACACACACACACACACGCACACACACACACACACACAAACATATATATATATATATATATACGTGTGTGTTTATGTTTGTATTTGTCCCCACCGCCACTTGACAACTGGTGCTGGTGTGTTTACGTTCCCGTAACATAGCGGTTCGGCAAGAGAGGAGGATGTAATAAAAATCAGGCTTTAAAAAAGGCACTGGAATCGATTCATACGACTAAAAATGCTCCAGGCGGTGTCCCAGTATGGCCCTGTCGAATCCCTGAAACCTATAAAAAGAATAATAGATAAATATACAGTAATGTCTCACTTTACGAGACCCCCAGCTTTACGTGTTCTTACGAGATATTTGTTTTTAATTTCCGTTTACCAGTTTTTGCTTTACGAGCATTCTCCGGGAACCAATTAACTCCTATATCGAGGCATTACCGTAAATGATTCAAAAAAGAATGTTTGGTAGACTTGTGCACTTTAAGAACGCCGATGGCAGTTTGTTTTGGGGTGGGAATTGCTCAAAATGAAAATCTGACGGATCGATAGATCAATACAAAATAATATTAGATTTGCGGATATTTGAATTATTCCGTCATTGTGGTAATTGCTTTGTTTTTTGAAGATGTCCAACTGAATCTGCATCAGCTACAAAATTATTTTCGACTTTTATCTTTTACTTGTTTCAGTCATTAAATTGCGGCCATACGGGGGCACCGCCTTGGAGAATTATGTTAGTCTGACGAATCGGCCCCCAACGTTTGTTTAACTTTTAAGCGCAACCGGAAAGTTACGTAGATGTAAACACCGACTGTCAAGGGACGATGGCGCATAAGTACATCCATAAAGACACACGTAAACATACATCCATACATATATACATACATACATACATACATACATACATGATAGATCGCTAACCACTACACATTTGTTTCTCTCCTTGTTTCTTTGTGTGCTCCTTTTCGTGGAACAGCGTAGCTCGAAACGTTAAAGACATTTTCAATTCCCGAGCGTTATACTAATACATCTATTTGTTTTCTACACCACTTGTCTTCGTCTGTTGTTTTTTTGTGAATTCTCCCTATATATATATATATATATATATATATATATATATATATATATACATAGACAGAAAGATAGATAGATGAATGGATGGATGGGCGCAGCAGAGTGTGTGAGTAAGCCTGTGGATTAACTCGGCGTTGTAGGACGCAGCATCCAGATGGTGGAGATGTTACTGGAAGGCGAGGGGAGGACTTGTGGTCGGTGCCAAACGACTTAGAGGTCACTTGCAAGGTTTACGAACCACAAACACATTATCAGCCATAAGTAGACCAAACTTGAGATGTTGAGACTGAAATCTGTCCAGTATGTGGTGTCCCTCGGTTCAACCATGTAGCTTGTGCGTATTTCCTTTAGGAAGGGCAAACACTCGTAGAAAACTTTCCCAAGGTCACATTACAGTCTGATAGTCTTCCGCTTCAACAGCTGTTATTGAACCGTCCGACACATACTCACATGGAAAGCAGGCGTCAAAAGAGGAGGAGGAGGAGGGGGAAAGGGAAAGCATAAGCATACGCGCTTTAGTAATATATTAGCAGCAGTGGGTGATTAAACGAGGACATCGTTGCAAAGCAATGACCTTGTTTGGCGAAACCTCCTACACACGGCTCCAACACCAGCACAAACAACTCTACAACTACTACCACCATCGCCACCAACACCACGCACAACCACCACCAACACCACTCTCTATCCATATAGCCATGACTCCATTCTCTCTCATCATACGCCATTATTGCGTTTTCTTGACCGCCATTTTTACAATTCAATAGGGATATATAAATAAACAAAAAATAACATCACACACACACACACATATATATAAATATATATAAATATATATATAAATATATATAAATATATATATAAATATATATAAATATATATATAAATATATATATAAATATATATAAATATATATAAATATATATTAACATCTATACATACATATAAACATCATAATAAATATACACACACACATATATATATATATATATATGTATATATATATATATATATAAATACATTAATAAATACTTAAAGAACCAGCCTACGAATTTCTTTTGATTTCACAATCAATAGATTCAATAGACTATTTATTCATATTTTTTAAGGAGTCAATCCTCCTCTTAAACTAACCCCTCAAAAAAAATAAATAAGTAAATTTAAAAAAAACACACACACACACAAGAGAAATTATTTTTTTAGCTTGTGTTGCTATAATATTCAATTCGTTTCGATTTTTAACTTAACAATACTAATTCTCTTCTGAGATGTTTCGAATTTGTTCTTTTTGTTTTTTTGCTTTTTATGTTTTGGCTTTCCTTTTATTTTTTCAAGTTTTTTTTTTTCGTTTTTTTTCTTCTTTTTCTGTCTATATTATGGATCTTACACTTGTTTTGTTGTTGTTGTTGTTGCTATTGGTAGCTTATCAGATATTTTGTTCGTAGCTCTTGGGATTTTTTGGATAATTTTTTTTTTTATAAATGATACAATTGTTTTTATCCATACACAGACACACACACACACACATATATATATACGTATGCATATGTATATCTGTTTTGATAGATGTACATGTTTATGTGTATATCTTTATGTTTAATTGTACGTATAGACAATGATGTATATACATATATATGTGCGCGTGTGTGTGTATGTATTTATGTATATATGTATCCTTACAATAAAGATATATGAATAAATATATATAGATAAATTATATCAATATAAAAATGTACAATTACATTAATGTTTGTACATATATGCCTGTGGGTCTGCATATATATATATATACACACGAACAATATATGTATATACATATATATATATATATATATATGCATGCATACATACACATATACATGCATGCATACATACATACATGCATGCATACATACATACATGCACGCATACATACATACATATATGTAAATGTATACATTGATAAATGCATCCACATATGCATTTTGTCGGGTGTTTTTTTTTTCTCTCGGCTTCCAATATCTAAATTTTGGAGTTTGAGAAAACAAAAGTGCTTCTCGGATGTTACAGACACAACATGAAAATACACACGCACACATACGAACGCGCGCGCACACACACACACACACACACGTACACGCACGCAGGCATGCATGCGTATGCGCACGCATATATGTATGTATAAAGTGTTTACTTAACACTTACACAGACGGATAGACAGACGGACAGACACACACAGAGAGACACACACAGACAGTGTGCACTGAAAGTGACTTTGGTGGAGTGATGTTCACACAGGCAGACAAGCAGGGAAGAACAACCCAAAGACAAACAACAGGAAATATAGATTTCCCATGTCTACATGGAATCAAAGACACATGTTTGCTTACATACATGTAAACATACCTACATGAAAACGTACATACGCACATTCATAATGCATATATATATATATATATATATATATATATATATATATGTATATATATACATATATACATACACACATATTTAGAAGCAGACGGCGTTATGTGGCTGGAACTTTGCTTCCCAACCACTTGTTTCCGAGTTCAGAGCCACTGCGTGACACCTTCTTCAAGTTCCCTCTGTTATACCCTCGGGGTTACCGAAGCCTTGTCAGTAGATTTGGTAGACGGAAACTGAAAGAACCCTCTCGCATACATATATGTTTATGTATACTTATATATTTATATATATATATGCAAGAGTTAATGAATGGTGTAGATAAGATCCGGGCTACATATATTTCATAGCGAGCGGAACTTCAGAAATGGTAAATACCCAAGCGAGGTGTATATCGCAGGCTACTCTTTAGGCCAAGGAAATCTGGAGTTTAAAACAAAAATTACTCCTTTCCTTAACTCTGGTAATTTTATTTGCATAAGCGACCACCCTGCCTGCCTTCTGTGAAATATAAAATAATTTTTTCAGGTTATCCTACTTCGATACGAAGTTGATTGGAGAAGTGGTTAAATCGTTGCATTGACGAACGTAGCATCGTGGGTTCAATTACCAAACCCGGCGATGTCTTGTGTTATTGAGTCAAACACTTCATTTCACATTGCTCAAGTTCACTCAGCTCTAAACTAAGCCCAGTAATAATTGAGAAACTGAACCTGCAACCGACCGATGTCCCGGTGTAGGGCGGGGTAGGATTGTCGTCTGAGTCACTTAAACTTCATATAAATCGGGTTAATCCCCAGCCTAGTGCTTATCACAGACCAAGGTTTAAGTATTAGTTTATGGTGTTAAGTGGAGATATAGCTCAAATATGTTTGCTGATTGACTCCCGATATGAAGAGGGTGTAATTCACGGAAGGGCAACGAAACCAGCTGCGATAAATTTTACAGGAATGTTTCTTGGTTTTCAGACCAAACTTGCTGCAAACGATGCGAGTGTCTTTCTGGTGTACGATGCATATCGTTGTTATCTAGTTTCCATAAATCTGATTCTCAGCAAGAGGTTGGCAGTAAGCTGCGTAATTTGAACCCACAACAGAAACCTTAAGGCATGGCGTCAGAGGCTCTAGTCATACCGACCCTTACTGATAGGGTATTGAATTTAACACTCTCAGAAATAAAAGCAGGAAAAATAAAACAGAAAATAAAAGAACGAATGACGTGACCTCACACGGATTTGAACTCACAGATCTGGAACGAATACTCGAATGCATTCTATCCAATGCTCTAACAACCCTGCTACCTGTTCATAGAAAATACTTCAGTTTTTTGCCGGATTTCCGCACATTTGTGTGTTCGTTGGAATACATCACATCCAATGCGTTGGCTGTATTTATGTTTAGGGTTTCCTTATGTTCCAATAAATTTCATTCGCAGGGGCTTTGTTCATATTTATTGCTTTTCTATACTCCATTAAACCTACATCGAGTGGGCTCAGTCTATATTTATGGCCCTGTTAAGATCCAAAGACATCTTTCTTCGTGTGGGTTTCGTCTAATTTTATGTCTCTGTTATGTTCGAAAACATATCCTTCATTGTGTGGGCTTTGTCTGTTTTTATGGCTGTTATGTTCCAAAACATCTTCTTCATCGTGTGGGCTTCGTCTGCTTTTACATCACCGTTATATTTTTAAAAAAATATCCCTCATCACGTGGGCTTCGTCTATTTTTATGGTTCTGTTATGTTCCAATAACTCTCCTTCTCCGCGTAGGCTCCACCCACCTTTCCGATCATATTCGCTGCGTGGGATCTTCCCATTATTATAGCTTTCTCATATACCAATACATCTTACTAGCGTTGACTCTGTCCAGTTTAACAGCGTCCATTCTATGGCTATGATACCATTCATTACATTTTCCTCCTGTGTATTTTAGTATTTTGAACGATTTTTTTTATCTTACAGTACATCGTCTTTGCGTGGGCCCTACCCTACTTCCTGTTCCGGTTATGTTACAGCCCATAAACTTCCTGAAGTGGCATTTCTCTATCACTATGACCCTAATATATTACGATACATATCCTTTCCTGCATGGGTTTTGTACATGTTTATGGTTTAATTATATCACAACACAAAAATATCAGAAATTTATTTGTTACTCTGTCATTCATTTCATTTAATCGCCGCACTTTTTTCACGTACACCTACTCCAACACAAACACCACGACACGTAGATCAGGCAGCGCATGGTACATATCTGTTCGTGTGGAGCCAGTCTAATCGACTGCAAATGATCCTAAGCTAGAATTGAGACTTAGCTCAACGACTGGCTGATACCGGATTCGTTGGATAATATTTTTAGTTGCTTATATATATATATATATATATATATATATAT
>NC_069003.1:4355976-4356826 GCF_001194135.2 Octopus bimaculoides
TATATATATATATAGAGAGAGAGAGAGTGAGTGAGTGAGATAGATAGAGAGAGAGAGAGAGTGAGAGAGAGATAGAGAGAGTGAGAGACAGACAGACAGACAGACAGACAGACAGACAGACAGACAGACAGACAGACAGACAACCAGACAGACAGAGACGCAGGAGTGGCTATGTGGTAAGTGTCTTGCTTCCCAACCACATGGTTCCGGGTTCAAGCCTACTGCGTGGCACCTTGGGCAAGTGTCTTCTATTATAATCTAGGGTCAACCAAATCCTTGTGAATGGATTTGGCAGACGGAAAGCGGAAGAAGCCCGTCGTATGTATGTTTATATGTGTGTATGTATGTATGTATGTATGTATATATGTATGTACGCATGTATATGTGTCTGTCCCCCTGAACATCTCTTGACAACCGATGTTAGTGTGTTTACATCCCCGTAACTTAGCGGTTCGGGTTAGGAGGCCAATAGAATAAGTACTAGGCTTATAAAGTATTAGTCCCGGGATCAATTTATTTGACTACAGGCGGTGCTCCAGCATGCCACAGTCAACTGACTGAAACAAGTAAAAGAATAAAAGAAATACATATATATGTATGTATGTATGTATGTTTATGTATGTATGTATGTATGTATGTATGTGTATTTTTACATGCATGTGTGTGTGAAAATAAACATACAAGCACACACATAATTGCACAAACACACACACTAGTGTATACATAAATGTTTTATGTACCTACACATCAGGCTGTCACATGTATCTGTGTGTGTGAGAGAGAGAGAGAGAGAGAGAGAGAGAGAGAGAGAGAGAGAGAGAGAGAGAGAGAGAGAGAGAGAGAGAGAGAG
>NC_069003.1:4357735-4358629 GCF_001194135.2 Octopus bimaculoides
ATATATATATATATATATATATATATATATATATATATATACATATATACACACACACACACACACACACATACACACACACACACACACATAAAAGCTGCGAAAATTATCATGCGGCTTTAATAAAATATAACACTACGTTTGGTATTCGAGTACTATTTTTTCACCTTGCTTTACACTTATGTGTTCACCTGTCTCTCTCTCTCTCTGTATGTATGTGTGTGTGTATATATATATATATATATATATATATTATATATATATATATATGTATGTATGTATATATGTATGTATATGTATGTATTTGTGTGTCTGTTTCTGTGCCCCCCCCACCCTCGCTTGACAACCGATGTTGCTGTGCTTACGTCCCTGTAACATAGCGGTTCGGCAAGACAACCCGATAGAATAGATACAAGGCTTGCAAAGAATAAGTCCTGGCATCGAGTTGTTCGAATAAAGGCGGTGCTCCAGCGTGGCCGCAATGAAATGACTAAAACATGTAGAAGAATAAAAGATTAAACGAATATATATATACTAGCAGAAATACCCGGCGTTGCCCGGGTTAAAGAGAATAATGAAATCTAAAAACGCGTCTAGACTACGCATCATCTTTATATAGAGATGTATATACACACACGCACCCAAACACACGTATATATATGTATATCAATATAAATATATGAAAGTCAATGAAGTTTCGTAAAAGAAGGTGATCATGTACATACTTTCTTGCAGTTGTGATTATAACACCTCATTGTAAACTATGTTCCTTGTTTTCCCTTGTGGAGCATATACAAATAGGTGTTTTGTTGCTGCCCACTCTTGAGCAGCCAACATATAGTTGTCCATGTGAGAAGCAGGGCTCTTCCAAGAGAAGACCAGCTACAGACAGTG
>NC_069003.1:4359473-4365757 GCF_001194135.2 Octopus bimaculoides
TATCTGTCACTACAGTATCGAAATGTGATTGTTTCAGTTAGTGGAATAGTTTCATTTTTAAAGTGAAAGTATTTGACATGAGTGTTTTTATTTCACTTTTGACACGTAATACTTAAATAGTGGAGGAGATATTATGTTGCCGTGTGCTCGAACTCTGCAAGAAGTTAATAATTTTTTTTTGACTAAAACACAATTGAAACCCTAAGTAAGGCATGTGTAAAATTTGAATGAAATTGGTTGCGTAGTTCTCGAGTTTTAGGGATTCACACAGACAGACAGACACACACACATTCTCATTTTTATATATATAGATATATACATAGATATATATATATGTTTGTGTATGTGTATATATATATATATATATATATATATATATCATACGTATATATACAAATATACACACATATATATATACATATTTAAGTTGTATATATTTAATATGTACAATATATAGATATATATCTGTATATATACACATATTCATATTACATATATGAAATATGTATGCTGAGACCCCACCTTCGGTCACGACTGACCATGGGATTGCACCTAGAACGTTACCCTCCCAAGCACAAGTCCAGGCAAGGTTGTTTATGGAAGACCAGCAGTCACCCATGCATATCGGCCTCACCTCTCTCCACGCCACCAGTGTTGTCCAAGGGAAAGGCAAAGGGACCGATACAGCTTGGCACCAGTTATGTCGCAACTCATTTCTACAGCTGAGTGAACTGCAGCAACGTGAAATAAAGTGTCTTGCTCAAGAACACAAAACGCAGCCCGGTCTGGGATTCGAACTCACAATCCCACGATCGACTGTCTAAGCCCTGAGTCATACGCCTTCACTGAAATATATATAGACATACATATTATACCATTACATATATATATATATATATATATATATATATATATATATATATATATATATATATATATATATATATAATGTACGTATGTATGTATGTATATAGATAAATTCTCCCATATATATATATGTATGTATATATATATATATATATATACATGTACGTATGCATACATGCATGTATTTATATCATTATATGCATATATACACTCATCTTGCACTCATCGTACAATTTGTATGGAAGTCGAAAGACACACACACACACACACGGGCGGGCGTGCAATCTCATCCTCCCCTCTAATACACAAACACATACACACGCGCACACACGCCCTCACATGCTGCCACGCCCGCGCACAAAGAGGCATACATGCACATACACACACTTAATTTCAGGAAAGAAACACTCTTACGGCATGACAGGAAATCAATTAAACGATCAACAGATCTAAGACAGAAGATTTGCAAAAATTGATGGCGTGTGCCTGCGTGCATACGTGTGTGTTTGTGTGCGTGTGTTTGTGTGTGCATACGCGTGCGTTCGTCTTACGTGCATTTGTTTTAGTGTGTCACTGTGCGCGTACGTATGTGTGCGCGCACTGCTGTTTGTGTGTGCCTCTGTACGTATAAGTTTAGCAGGGCTTTAGCAAAATGTGCATCTGTGGCATTAAACAGAATGTGAAGATTATTTAGATTTTCGTATAGAAACAATCCAACGACCTTTGTCTTCCGTTTGCTTTCCTTCTTTTGACCTCTTCCCCGTCCTTCTTGTCCTCGTGGAACAAAATACGAAGACGGGAGACCAGCGAATGATCGAATTGATGGTCGTAGAATTCGCTAGAAATAGCAGCGATGTATCTCTAAAAGTCACGCTCTCTGCGCGTTTGAAACGACAGTCTACCTTCGATGTATGATGCATGACCTGACTCAACATAAACTGTATATCGCAAAAGTCAAACGAGATGGCCACGGACAGAGGAGATACATTTTGGTTGCAGGCAACATTCTTTTATCTTTTAAGTTTTATTTGTCTCAGCCGTTGAACCGCGGCCATACTGGGGTACCGCCTTCGAGGATTTATTCAAACAGATCCACCTAAGTGATTATTTTTAAGGTCTGGAACTTATTTAATCGGTTTCTTTTGCTGAACAGCTAGATTACAAGGCCATAAGCAGACGAGCACCGGCTGTCTAGAAGTAGTGGAGGACTAACATAAATACACGGACTTACACACACAATATATATATATATATATATATATATATATATATATATATATATATATATATGCGACGGGCTTCCACACAGTTTCAATCTATCAAATTTACTCAGAGATCGTTGACCAATCCGAGGTTTTACTAGAAGACGTTAACCCACGGTACCACGCAGTTGTACTGAACTCAAAAACACGTGGTTAGAAAGGGAAATTCTTAACCACACAGCCAACTCCAACAGCAAAACTAATCTGTACTTTTATCATACCTGGGTTATGCGCCAATACATTAATTACCTCTTGGAAAAAGGTGCTACAATAAAGAGGCTAATGCATCGATTGGCTACGTCGCAAAGGGTCATGGAAGAGTCCATGCTAGGAATATCCTTACGAGAGCATATTTGAAATAAGTTCATTCGAGAACGGAGCTGGGTGAACGATGTGATCGTAGAATACCACAAGCAGAAGTTCTGATGGACCGAACATGTCGCAAGATCTACAGACAACAGGTAGACTTGCGCAGTTGCCGAGTACTATCCAAAAGATCGGACAATGCCACATGAAAGGCTTGTACGACGATGGCATCGACCGACCCCAATGTTTCCCTTCTACTCATTCTATCGACCCTGCAAGGGTGAAAAGTAAAGTCAAGCTTGGCAAAATTTGAACTCAGAACGTACAGACGGACGAAATGCCGTTATAAGCATTTTGCCCGGCAAGCTAACGGTTCTGCCAGCCCGCAGCCTTGCTAATAATAATAATAATAATAATAATAATAATAATAATAATAATAATAAATGCCAGCCTTTCAAGAAGCCTGCATATATTAACCACTACATTTAGCACTAACCCTTGTGGCCCTTACAAAATTTCAGGAGCACACTTTCTCATTCTTTGAATGTGCCTTTAAAAATCTTTTCGATTTCTATTCTTCGTTAAGTAAAATATCAGCATTATTTGGGAAATTTAGAAAATTCACCATGGCCGTCAATTTTTGAAAATTCCTTCTGCATTTACGTGGTTTGGAAGTCGATTCTACCACACTGATCCGGCTTAGTCACGTTACTTTTACTATGGGGTTGGTTTCATGTTAGTTTCACCGGCGGCATGTCAATGGAATTTCGTATATAGAAACCGTACGGAAGCCGTAATATAGCTCCGGGTTTACTTAAGCCTGTAGGATACACTGTACTCTGGGAAATAAATAATGATAAACAACATGTGATAAAATCTTTTGGGTCATAAATTCAATAGAAGTCAAAAATACACTTGACGATATCTGATAGTTTAGTTTTACTCAAGAAATCCAGTTTTCTCCTTCAAGCCCTACATATTTTCGTGTTCTTCACACTTCTTCATTTACCAATAACTGCCAGTTTTCTTAAGCTTATTTTTCTGTTTTATCTTCTCTGTCTCCGTCTTTTCTCTCCTCATCTTTTCTTCTTTTTGTCTCCTCTTTTCCATTCTTTTAAACCCTTCTTAACATTTTTCTACTTCTTCCTTCCACATACCGTTTCCATTTTGTTTTTCTTTTAGCATTCTTCACTTTTCTTAAAACTTCATCAATCTTCTCAGCTTTTTCTCACCTCATGTTTTCTCCTTAATTTTGTTTTTTGTCATCGTTCTCTCCAGTGCAATACACGTGTACGTGTGTTTGAGTATGTGTTTGAATGTGTGTGTACGTAAGTGTTAGTGTGTGTGCGTGCATGCGTGTGCCTGTGTGTTGTATCTGTACTGTATCATCTGTTATCCGTTCGCTTGTATCTTTTTGTGTCATCTGTCATCTGATATCTGTTTTCTTACGTCTTTCTTTATCTGTTATCTGTTTTTCTCCATATTTCTCTATCTTCCATCTCCTGTCAGTTTCGTCTTTTCCTTTGCATCTCTCTTTCCTCATCCCCTCATTGTCTATCTCACCCTTTTCCCCTTGTTTCGCCTTATTTTCTTTTCTACATTTCTTTTCTCCATTTTCTTCTGCATTTATCTGTCGTCTGCTTTGTCATTCTCTCCTCTCGTTTTTATTCTTTTGTCATCCGACATGTCTTCTCTTCCGTTTGCCTTTTTTTTTATTATAATTTATTTTTTCATATTCCCTTCTTTATTTTATTCGTCTCTCTTCCTTTCTTCTTCTGTTTTCTCTCACAATTCTCTTGCCTTCCATCTTTATATTACAGTTTCTCATATTTTCTCCTTCAAACGTCAGTTTTCATTTATTTCTTGTCTCTGTCTTCTGGGTTAAATTATTTTCTCTTTTCCGTTTTCTTCTTCCTCTTTCCGACTTCAAAACGACGACATTCGGTAATTGGCAACCGCCCTTTGTGCAGCTGTTTTTGGTCCCCCGTTTTTAGAGTCTGGATCGCTACACAATATACAATGGCATCTTCTCGATCCAGACTAAATATCGAATTATTGTTATGACTTTGACTCGGGATAGCAGTCTCAAAATAAACTGACTGTATCAGAAGCTATCCAAACCGAAATGATCGATATCATAATGAAGAAATGAGAGGTGAAACTAGATAGAAACACGTATTAGCCACAATAAATCAGTGCGCTTAAGATGTCCTGTTATGATACTTGCGACCTAGTACACGATATAACAAAAGCAGGAGAGAATTTAGAACAAGGTTATGAGCAGAAATGGGCTAAAAGAATAAAAGGCATATTCCTGAAATATCAAACTGATGTGGTGAACATGTACTTCGCCTTTAATTTACAAATTGACTGCTGTGCCCGTCTCGAGGTTTTAAATGAATAGATTAGAATACCTGTTCTTTTCTCTCCCCCGGAGAAGGGACTCAGTCCACTTAGCAAAGACTCTACCTGCACAGAGGCTACGCACCATATGGCTAAGCTGCAACATCAGTAGAGGTTCCCTGGACCGTAACGAACAGTGTCGGCTTTTGTAAGACCATCTTGTCAATGGATTGCTGCCGTGAGTCAAACGAAGACCTTGACGTCTGAAATGTTGTGTGAAATTCAGTTCTGTACATGTTGAGCAAGGCGGCCGGTAACATGTCAACTGCTTTATTCTGTTGGAGATTAGGGGTTGGTAAGGAACAATTCCGATTACCTGGATATTTTAGCAGGCAAGGGACTATCTTCGCTTTTTCTTTTTTCACTTTCGGCTTTACGATCTGAATTCAAATTTCCCAGATGGCAGCTTGTTTTGTGTCCCTTTTGGGGTCGATATAACAAGTACCTGTCAAATACAGGGGTTGAAGTAATCGGCCTACACCCTCCTACCTCGAATTTCGGGCCCAGGACTAGGATTTTGAATGGGGAGGAGAGCAAGTCGATGGCACAAACCACTGTTAGTGTCTGCTACTATCCTATTGTGCCGACCCCAACAGCATGAAAGATAAATTTGACCTTGACGAAATTTGAAATCATATCGCAAAGTTAGTCTAAGACTATAGTAGAAGACACTTGCTCAAGGTGCCACGCAGTGGGACTGAACTCGGAACCATGTGGTTAAGAAGTAAACTTCTTACCAACAGCCACGGGCCTTGGTGGGATGAAAGACAAATTTGACCAGGGCAGGATCTGAAAGATGAATGGAGAAACGGCAAGCATGCTTTTCCCAACGCTCTAGCGCTTCTGCCAACTTGAATAATTTGTTACAGAAGCTCAATGCCGTGAGTTTGATGGAAGAAATCAGTGTGGTTATAAGAGAAACACACTACGTGAATGCTTAATGGTATAATCCTTGGAAGGATGAAATAAAAAATCGACCACGGTAGGATTTGAACTCAGAACGGAAAGGGTCGTAGCTAAATATTCTTACGTTATTCAGCCAAACCCCATAATGCTCTTCGTATCATTTTGTAAGGAGTAGTAGTGATGGTGGTGGTGGTACTGCTGCTGCTAATGCTACAGCTAATGCTGCTGCTGACGACGATGGTAATAATTCAGGTCTCCCTGACCAATCATGTCCTATGGTCAATGTGTTCTGTCAGTCTATCCATGACCATCACGGCGTTTATTCAGTCAATGAGTACAGAACTACAGTTATTCTCGCCTACGATAACCATCCTTCACGGTGTAGTTGTACCGGGAACTTGGCTGCTATTTCTACTACGAAACTAGAGACCACGCAGACACTGTCTCGTATTCAAGTAGTAGTAGTAGTAGTAGTAGTAGTAGTAGTAGTTGCAGAAATGCCTGCATTTGAACTCACGCATATCAGCACGTGCTGCAATG
>NC_069003.1:4366378-4367836 GCF_001194135.2 Octopus bimaculoides
GTTAACGTATGCGTATATGTGTACGTTTGTGTACACGTGTTTGCGTATGTATGCATGTGTGTGTATGCGTATATGAGCATATGCATATGTTTGAAAGTATATATGAGTGTGTATGTGTGCGCATGTGTGTATATAGATGCGTTTATATATATATATGCATATAGGTATGTATGCATGTGTATGTATGTATGTATGTATGCATGTATGTATGTGTATATGGGCATGTGTGGGTGTACAGCTGTGTATGTTTGAATGTATGTATGTGTGTGTGTGTCTGCATGTGTATGTGTGTATGCATCTGTATGTGCGTGTTCGTGTGCATGTCTGTACATGAGTGAATGCATGTGTGTATGGTTGCGCGTGTATTACGTAAATATGTGTCTGCGTGTGTCATGCGTGTGTGCGTGTGTATGTGTGTATGCGTGTATATATGAGTGTGTGTCTATGTACGTGTATGTGTGTGTATATGCACGTGTACATGTGGGTGGGTGTCTGCGTGCGTAAGGATTTGTATGTGTGTGTATGTACGTGTGTCTCTGCGTGTCTATATGCATGTGTAGATGTAGGTGTGTGTCTCCGTGTGTAAGTATGCGTGTGTGTGTGTGTGTATGTGTATAGGCATTAGTTTGCGTTCGGTGATTGACGTGTCAGTATGTAGAATACATCTACACATGTGTGTATATATAAGCTTAATGCTAATATGTATGTGTATGTGTGTAGTCGTCTCTCTCTAAGTATGTGCGTGCATGCGAGTGCGTGTGCGTGCACGTGTGTGAATGCGTGTGTGCGCGTGTATGTGTGTGTCTGTTTGCGTGCGAATGCGTGAGTGCGTGGGTGTTGCTTTATAAATTTATTTCCTTATTTTATTTCGTTTTTGTTTGTTTTCGCTTTTGAAGAATCGCGATGCACGTGATTTCGTGATTTTACCATAAGCAGCTCTCTGTAGTAGTAGCGTCTCTAGCACCGTGGCCACCACCTCTAATACCATCACCACCGCCGTCATCGATATAACTTGCAATCAGTAAACCGCTAACGGTTCGCCTAGCCTGCAAGAAACAGCAGCCAAATTGCCTTCAAACCACAATTTTTATACATACGCTATACACACATGCATGCATATACGTTTGTATGTATGCATGCATGTATGAATTAAATAGGGGTTAGGCCTCATAGAAATAGCAGCCGTCTCTCCCTCAAGCAGACCCTACTGTCTCATGCATGTATGGGAGAATCGTTAGCACGCCAGGCGAAATGCTAAGCGGTATTTCGTCTGCCGCTACGTTCTGAGTTCAAAATCCGCCAAAGTCGACTTTGCCTTTCATCCTTTCGGGGTCCAGTTACGCACTGAAGTCGTTTAATCGACTTAGCACCTTTGTCTGTCACTGTTTGTCCCCTCTATGTTTAGCCCCTGGTGCGCAATAAAGAATGAAATAAATTAAATATATATATATATATATA
>NC_069003.1:4367944-4370488 GCF_001194135.2 Octopus bimaculoides
ATATGTGTGTGTGTGTGTATATATATATATATATATATATATATGTATATATATGTGTGTGTGTGTATATATATATATATATATATATGTATATATATGTGTGTGTGTGTGTATATATATATATATGTACATATATGTGTGTGTGTGTGTGTGTGTGTGTGTGTGTGTGTGTGTGTGCATGAGCTAAGTAAGGATAACCTGTTATACAACATGGTATACAGCCATACTAGAAATAGCAACCAGGTCTCCCAAAATTCCAATATTGCTGTCTTATGTATGTCTATCTATGTGTCCTTCCGTTTGTCTCACTTGCTCTTTCTCTCCCTCTCTCTCTCTCTCTCTCTCTGTATATATAAATGCGCGCGCGTGTGCATGTATGTATGCGTGTGTGTGTGCGTGTGTGTCTGCTATAGAAAGCTTCGCGCGGTAGTTATGCTTGCTAGAAATGATAGACAAGTTTCCCTCATATCACAGACTACTGTCTTAAGTATTGAACTATGCACGTATGAACTAATGTAGGCGAATTCTACATGGTAGCTACAATTGGTAAAAGTAGGAACGAATTCTCACTCAAATGTCTTGTGTCTTACGCATGAATGAACAAATGCTGGAGACATCTACATAGGTACATTCATGAGAAATAGCATCCAAATCCCCTTCAAGTTACCTCCATAGAGTGTGTGTGTATTTGATTATTCTTGTCTTTATATTTGTGTTTATTCCCACCCCATCGCTTGACAACTTGTGTTGGTTTGTTTACGTCAATAAGAAAAAATAGAACCAATAGGTTCTAGGACCAGGCTTTAGATAAAGAAGGACCAGACTTTAGATAAAGACAAAGTACTTCAATCGATTTGTTCGGCTAAAACACTTCAGAGCAGTGCCCCAGCATGGCCGGCAGTCAAATGATTGCTACAAGTAAAGAGATAAAATCGAAGCAGATAAACATTAAAATCAACACAGTTCTATATTTAAGAGATGAGGAATTATTTACATTATTTACATTTGACGGATATTTGTCCTCCTCTTGTTTGTTGTTAACACAACGTTTTGGCTGATGTACCCTCCAGCCTTCATCAGGTGTCTTGGGGAAATTTCGAACCTGGGTTCTCATTTCTAAGGTATTTTTCGATGCTATAATTATTATTATTATTATTACTATCATTATTATTATCATTATTAAGGTCACTGCCTGGAATCGAACTCTGAATTTTGGTGTTAGTAGCCCGCGCTCTTAACTACACCATATGATCGTGGGCATAATAATAATAATAATAATAATAATAATAATAATAATAATAATAATAATGACAACAACAACAACAACATCGAATGAGAACCCAGGTTCGAAATTTGCCCAAGACACCCGATGAAAGGTGGAGGGTATATCAGCCGAAACGTTGTGTTGACAACAAACAAGATGAGGACAAATATCCGACAAATGTAAACAATGTAAATAATGGTTTAAAGTAAGTTTGTACTTAATTCAGACACAAGACCAACAGATTTGCTGGGACGCGGTTAGTGAATAGCATCGATACCACGAATTAACAGGAACTAATTCTCTCGACCCAGGAGGAACGACAAGCAACGATGACTTCATTGTACACGAACTTAAAATGTAATGACACGTAAGGGATTTTCTTTCGCTCTTCCAATGATGTTTCCAGACCAACCGTCTAACCTTAGATGGTATTACGATTGCAGCTTTCATATTTTCTTAATTCTCGTGAATAACGTGAATTGAAATATTTGCACATCGACTCTTTGCATTCTTAAGGTTACTATTTCATAGATTGATAGTGTGTGTGTGTGTGTGTGTGTGTGCGTGCGTGTGCGTGTGTGTGTGTGTGTGTGTGCGTGATCGAATTGCAGAGTCGTCTGTTCGTCCAACAGAATGCATAGTGATGTACGTCTATAAATGTAAAAGTATAGTGCCAGGCGCGGTCCCAGGAATTTTTCGAAGGGTGGGGCACAGGGTCAGAAGGGAATACAATTTCAGGAGAAAAGGGTGTAATAAAATTATTTAGAAGGGCGCACTTCTTTTCTTGACGGATGCACGTGCCTCTCAGCCTCGATCCCCAGTTGGGTCCGCCCCCCGAGGTCTCAGCTCCACATTTTACATTCAAGTACACCCTCCTTTTTCCGGGTTTCGCTAAAAAAATTTCACCAGCCAAGTCCTGATTTAAATTCCCCCCCCTCCTCACTCTCTCTTTCTCTTTATTTGTCTGTCTCTATCTATCTAACTAGCCAGGTGGGTAGCTCACTCACTCTCTCTCTTTGCTTCACTCTCCATCGAGGTGGGTGGGTTGTGAGCGTATCTAGGATCTGGAACTTAAAAAGAAATAGTGGAAGCATGAAACCTTCAAGAGTATGGTACAACTCCTCCTCAACTGCCAGTGACGATCATACTACACACACACACACACACACACACACACACACACACACACACACACACACACACACATATATATATATATACATACATACATATATATGTTTATACACACATGTTTATACACACAAACACACACAATATAT
>NC_069003.1:4370627-4374686 GCF_001194135.2 Octopus bimaculoides
TAATTATAAATTAATAATAAAAATTAATAATTTTTCTATATGTGATAGTGGATTTTCATCGATGAGTTCTTGAAAATTGGTTATTTTCCCTAAAACTATATATATTTTATATATACTTTATCTATAAGGCTCAATTTAATTTTAATTTTTTATAAATTGATTTTAATTGAGTCTTTTACCTGTAATTTTGGATTGTGTCCCTAATAATATTATTATTTTCTATATATATATATATATATATATATATACATACACACCTCACGCAAACCATCACAGTTTCGGTCTTACAAGCATCTCTCCAATCATTTTCCTCTGCCTTTCACCTACCACCTTCTCCTTTCTCATTCATTGTCCCATTCTCTTTTTCTCTTAATTTCTCTCTTACTCTGTCTCTCTCTCTCTCATATTGCGTATTTTCTCTCTCTCTCTCTCTCACCTCTTTTTCTGTCTATCTCATATACATATATGCATATAGCTGGACAGATAGATAGATAAATAGATAGATAGACTGACAGGCAAACAGAGAGACAGACAGATGTAACGCATATTTACATTATGATAAACCCATGGGCACATATATGTATGTGTGTACGTATTGTTGGATGAATAGATGGACGGACGGGCAGACTGACGGACGGAGGTAAATATATGCATATAGATTGAAATAAATCCTGAGCTTATCTGTTTAGAATAAGACTATGGCTAGATCATTTAGATTAAAAGACTTAAAGTATTAGGATTCTGTGTCAACATGGTTCATAAAACGTCTTAATCTTTATAACACTCGATAAGACGGCGAGCTGGCAGAATCATTAACTTGCCGCATGAAATGCATAACAGCATTTCGTCCGTCTTCATGTTCTGAGTTCAAATTTCGTGCCGGGAGTTCGACCTTGCGCATCATAGTTTCGGAGCACTGGGCTCTAAGTAATCGACTAACATCTTTTCTGAAATTGCGGCCCTCGAGCCCCAATTTGAAGCCAATATTTGGAACACCATATAAGGCGACAAGCCTGCAGGAGCGTTAGCGCGCCGGGTAAAAATGCCTAGCCGTATTTCAACCTGAGTTCAAATTCTACTGAGCTCGACTTTACCTTTCAGCATTGTGGGGTCGCCAAGATAAGTAGTTGAGTACTCCACAGACACCCTTAAAATACGAGGTAGTGCTGAAAAATTCCTGACTTCGGGGGTAAAAGAAAATACAGGGGTATCAGTTACTTATGATTTTATTCAACATATTCCCCTTCCCAGATTCACACACTGATTGCTGAGTTCTGGGATCGAATACAATCGACTTCGTATCCCGAAATGTGAAACCGATATTCATTCATAACAGCCGCACAATAAGAATATGATAAGAATTATGCAATATTTCACATGGAGGGATTTTGAATATCTGTTTGCGACGAGGTGTAGGCTTCTTTCGTGAAATTTCTCCACGTGTATATAAATACTCTGTACCTGATTTTATAGCCCTGAGCTTGAGGTTTTCCATTGGCCGACACATTTCTGCGATCATCTGAGCGAATACACGCAATTTGGCAACTAATGTCTTCGGCTCACGGTCGTAAGCTCATGAGCTCAATTCCTTGGACAAGATGCTGTTATGTGTGCGTGTCCTTGAGTAAGACACTTTATTTTTTATTGCTCCAGTTCACCCAGCGGGCAAAAATGAGTTGTACCTGTATTTCAAAGGGCCAGCTTTGTCACATTCTGTGTTACGATGAATCTTCCAAATAACTACGAGGTGCTGTATTGCAAAAGGCCTGGCTGGAGGCCTAACCTTACAGAGATTAGAAAAAAACTGAAGGACCGTTGCAATAAGTGTGTGAATCTGAGAAGGGAATATGTTGAATAAAATTATAATTAACTGAACTTCCTGTATTTTCTTTTACCCAAAGCGATGAACTTTTCAGCAACCCCTCGTATTTCACGTATTTATATGTATAATTTTTCCGGTTCTTCAAGAGATAGCTTATCTTCTGGTGCGAGTGATGCCTCGATTAGAAAGCATTTGCTTTCCTAGAGTTCCTTAAGAACAATATCCGGTCGCTTAGCCTTCGTCGCTCCGTCTGTGGACTTGGAAATGCTTTGTGTTTTTGAGCAAAACATCTCATTACACATTGCTACAATACACTTAGCTGGCAATAATCACTAAACCGGTCTCCCGTCCAGATGGCGCAGAGTATGCTAACAGAATCCGGGGACAACGTCCTTATGAGCCTATGACTCGGAAAGGACCTTTTAAGGCGCATGGCTTAGTGGTTAAGGTATTGCACTTTTGATCGTAAGATTGTGGTTTCGATTCCTGGTCCGTCAGATGCGTTGTGTACAAGAGTAATAAGCATTTCATGTGACATTGCCCTAAACCACTCTGCTAGTTAAATTGGTGAAGTCGCTGCGGGCGTGGCAAACCGGCTATGGATGGCGACCCGATCGAAATAAAACAAGCAAAAGGGAGCTTCCGGACTGGTGGTGTATACTTCCTTTTCCCTTTCAGTCTCACCTTAATGCAACAAATTTTCCCTCCTCTACTCCTAAATTGTTCAGTTTTCTCCAGTACTGGCCATATCGGAGCTCCACTACTTAATACTTTATCATTACACTATGTTGTCCGATTTTTAGCTTTTATACATTTTCTTTGGTTGCCTCTATTTTTTTTTTCATGTTTCATTACTATTTGTGAGTTTATCCCTTCTATTGTATTCATTACTTTCCTTGAAGATGACAAAAAAAGGCCCCCGTTTTGCTCCTGTTTATAAATTTTGAATTAATTATTTCTTCGTTTATATAATTGTTTTGCAAGATTCTTGATGTGAAATCGTGTTATGAACTAGATATTGTTATATTGGGGGACGGTCACTTTACCAGTAAACAAATAATTCACTGTTTATTTGATCTTTACTTTACCTAAGACAAGACCAGACAGAAGAGGAGACAAGAACAGTTAGTCATTGAAGAGGTCACACATGGTGTAAAGAAAGGACTTTGTTAAGTAAACTAAAAATAATAAAACTAAAGTGAAAATCAAATAAATATTGCGTGCGTTTATCAGCAAAATGGCCGTACCCAAATATAGCAATAATATTTCTCCATCATTGTTTACTTGATTTTCCTGTAGTTCTACACTAGACATTTTAAAACACTCTTATCTTGTTTTTTTCCATTTTAGTTTCCTCCTGGATATTTCTATGGCCTATGTCTTTGATTTTGACGTATTTGTTATTTTCAGTTCCAATTAATTTGCCTTCATAATAGTTTTAGCATATTTATCTTATCTCTAAATCTTTTACACGTTTCTATGTCATCACTGAAATCCTAGATAATTTTTATCAGGGAGCTTGAAAATAATGATCCAGTGACCACTGGTTTCATTTCAGGCTTTATATTTCATATTCTATTGATTTCCATCTCCGATGGACCACTGAACTCTACCAGTTTTTATTTTTTTCATTCTCTGTTTATTTTCTCTTATTTCTTTCTCTTGAAGAACGTAGGCTCGAAATGTAAAGGTATTTCTTTATTTTCCCTAAGCGTCAAACTAATATACTTGCTTATCGATCATACACCTCTCTTCGATTATTATTTTCTATAAATTTTAACTGTTTTGTTCTTAGCTTTTTTTATAACTTTCATGGAAGTTATTCCTTCAGAAAGTTTCGCAATGTCGATAAATAAACACCTCCACTCCTTCCCACCCATGATAACGATGTCGGGTTTGTTGCTTTTCTTAGCTCTCTGCCAGATTCTGTCTTGTTTAATGCCAGGTATCGTGATGTCATTTAGTTTGCAGATGATGTTGAAAATATACGGCACAATGGGTGTTTGCTAGGGTGTTCATAGCTTTCGATTTGTTATCCGAATTCAAATCACGTTTTAGCCCCACGCACACTCCCCAGCAGTGCTCTCTCTCTCTCTATATATATATATCCCCCTTCTTTCTCTGTATACCCCCTCTCTCTCTATATATATATATCCCCCTTCTTTCTCTGTATACCCCCTCTCTCTCTATATATATATATCCCCCTTCTTTCTCTGTATACCCCCTCTCTCTCTATA
>NC_069003.1:4375738-4392904 GCF_001194135.2 Octopus bimaculoides
TATATATATATCCCCCTTCTTTCTCTGTATACCCCCTCTCTCTCTATATATATATATCCCCCTTCTTTCTCTGTATACCCCCTCTCTCTCTATATATATATATCCCCCTTCTTTCTCTGTATACCCCCTCTCTCTCTCTCGCTCTCTCTCTCTGGATCTTCTTCATAGCGGGGTGCTATATACCGTCTCTTTTGTTTACTGCCAGGTACTAGTATGGTTCGGCTTGGCCTAGCTCCGTCACCACGGTCTTAGTATCAAGGTATACGTTCGCAATTAAGGTCAGTTTCCATTATCGAAAATAGTTTCATCATACTTATTATTTCCGAAATCCATACTGGTATCATCGCTAAAGCTCTTCATGTGAACATTGCCCTGTGCTGGTTTCAGTCCTTGGAAAACCTCTTGATATTCTGTGAGTCACAGCCATGACTCGTGTTCTTCAGTAGGTTGCTAAATGGTGCATGCCCAACGCCAAAGAACACTAGTCATAGTGAGGACTTTTGTTAAATATCGAATTCTCTATTGACTAATCTCAGGATTAATTAAAAAATCAGCCTGACAGAGATTCAGGATTAGCTTTCCATATCTTCATGCCGGAAAAATACTAAGCGGTATTTCGTTCACTTGTACGTTCGAGGTCGACTTTGCCTTGCATCCTTTCGGGAGTCGATAACACACGTGCCAGTTACGCAATAGGGTCGATGTAAACGACCTCATCCTCTCCCCCAAGCTGCTCTTGTGGCAAAAATTTAAAATCATTATTATTATTATTAATATGTCAATGGTTTATTGTTACTTTCCTTGCATTCATAGGAACACCAATATTTTCTAAGATTTATGACGGGCAGCTATAATTTTAGGATGAAAAGTTTTGTGTATCATACATATACACGCCTAGACACACACACACACACACACACACACACACACACACACATATATATATATATATATATATATATATATATATATATATATATATATATATATATATATATATATTATTGTACATTATATTTTTGATAAGCCTGGTACTTATTCTATCGGTTCTCTTTTACCGAGCCGCTAAGTTACGGTGATAGACACACACATATACACACACACATATACACACAAACACTCATACATTCAAATGTACTCCCATACATACATACATACATACATACATACATACATGCATAAATATGTATTATATAGTCTGGATTTGCGACAGGAGTTTCGCCGATGTTTATTCTGTTAACAGAATACTCTGCTAGCCTTCCACATGGAAAGCGAACGAGTCAATGGCCTGGATCATGACTATCCCTACAATTTATAAATATAGGACTTGGGCTTGTGTTTGTGTTGCTCTCTCTTTCAGTGTAATGTCTGTTGTATAAAGTAACATGAATTCTGAGTTGTGTTTTATTCTGTGCGAAGTTTGCTTCTCCTATGCGATGCAGTAATTACTTCATGTGTTCTAGTGCCGGGCAGTGATTTTTTTTTTGTAGTGATCTCGTCATGTGGGTCATAAAGACTGCATTACACACACACACACACACACACACACACACATTTACACAGTTGTTGTTAAGGCTTCGAGCTAGGAGAAACGTTAGCACGCCGGGCGAAATGCTTGGTGGCATTTCGTCTGTCTTTACGTTCTGAGTTCAAATTCCACCGAGGTTGACTTTGCCTTTCATTCTTTCGGGTCGATAAATTAAGTACCAGTTACGTATTGGGGTCGATCTAATCGACTGGACCCCTCCTCCAAAATTTCAAGCCTTGTGCCTAGATTATAATAAGTGTCCATTTCATATTTGATAATAATAATAATAATAATAATAATAAGGCCTGAAATTTTAGGGGAGGGCATAGTTGATTACATCGAGTCAGTACTCACCTGGCAGTCATTTTATCGATCTCGTAAAAAGGAAAAGCGAAGTAGATTTCGACGCAATTCGAACTCAGAATGTAACAATGGCCGAAATACCGCTCAGCATTTCACCCGGCGTTCCATCGATTTTCACCAGCTCACCACCTTAATAATAATAATAATAATAATAATAATAATCCTTTCTACTATAAGGACAAGTCCTGAAATTTCGGGGAAGAAGGATAGTCCAATACATCGACCCCCAAGTACTTAATTTATCGACCCCCGCGAAAGGCTGACAGGCAAAGCTGACCGCGGCGGAATTTGAACTCAGAACATAAAGACAGACGAAATGCCGCTAAGCATTTCGCCCGGTGTGCTAATGTTTCTGCCAGCTCGAAGTCTTAGAACAACAACAACAACAACAAGAATACTAATAAGAATACTACTACTACTACTAATAATAATAATAATAATAATAATAGTGATTATAATAATGATGGTCACAGATGGAAGATTTAGCTGCTGTTTCTACTAAACCCCGTGGAAGTTTCTTTACTGGCTTATGTCACTATTGTTAGTGCTTTTGTTGTTGCTGTTGCTTCTGCCGCTGTTGATGCTGCAACTACTACAGCTGTTGCACATAGTAGCCGTACTGCACTCGCTGTGTGCAATTCCACAGTCTGCCGTTATTATGGATTTGTCACTGTGTTGTTTTGCTCGCAGAACCGACTGCTGCTGCTGCTGCTGCTGCTGTCGCTGCTGCTGCTGCTGCTGTCGCTGCTGCTGCTGCTATACGTTTGCTTCTTAACAGCTGAAGCAGCACCACAAGCTACAAGAGTAATCTTTTTCTCTGACATCCACGTTGTAAGATCGCGCAAACGACTGCAACGCAATCCTTTCTACAGTCACTCAATCTGCTAAATATAACAGCCAATTTCGCCTCAAATTCCATCAGACTACCATTTCGATAGCATGATAAAATGAAAGGAAAAAAAATGTTTTAATCAAAACAGTACACGTTGAATAATGTAGTCACAGAAAAACACGAATTCTGAAAACGTGATGAGATGGTCATTACTGGAATGTCTTTCATCGTATGTTTGTTCAGTCAAGGTTGATCTAAAGCTGATATACAACAACAGCAACAATAACAGGTAAGACAACAACAGCAGCAGCAGCGGCGGCGGCGGCGGCTGAAACAAGAGCAACAGCAGTAATATGAGTAAGCAGGCCAGCATCATTGAGTATCTCTATGTGGTGGTTGGATCTGCAAGAAATAGCAACCAAATACCCCTCAAATCACACATCTCTGCGTAAAATGAGTATGTCCTGGGTATTCTGGAGAGGAGAATAGTAAAAGAAAAAAAAACCCATCATGGGTTCCACTTGGTCTTGGATTTGTAGCATCGGGGTTGATATCTGGGGTTGAATAAAACTCAACAATGATTAAGATTGTGATTCTCGGCATGGATCAGCAACGAGAATATACGAGGAACCATTGATCGGCAAGGAAGGCGTGTCTGTGGTCGACTAGAAATAGCAGTTAAATCTCTCTCAAATCACACTACAGCTTATACAGGAATTGAAACAGAATACATTTAGAGAGCCATGTGCAAAATACATAAATATCCAGAAAATGTCATGTTTACCACTACCACCACCACAACTGTGTAAGCAACAACAACAACAAACCACAACAACAGCAATAAATATCAAAACATCGACCGAAGGAACAGTAGCGACAGAGATACATGGGGTTTTTGTCCGTCCTAGATTAGCCCTGAATCAGCAGATCTCGGGGAAAAAGACACTTAGCCATGCTGACCACAAATGTACATACATACAACACACACACACATAATTAATATACATACATATATATAATTCATATAAAGACATACATATATATAATTCATATATATATATATATATATATATACTCTGCCGAATTTGTTATGGATTTGTGAATGAATGCCCTCAGCCTACCCAAAACCGTTGTAAGTGAACAGATAGCAGAGTACCGTAGACTGCAGGTTGTAAACAGGCAACTCATCCAAGACTCCGTGACTTAAAATAATAATAAGGGGCCCAGTGAGACCTGACAACAGGCTTCTGTTCGGTCTCACAGAATGAAGCAGAGCAAACGAGACCGAGTGCTCCGAGAAGTAAAATAACAATAATAATAATGATAACAATGGTGACTTCAAATTTTTGCCACAAGTTAGCTTGGGAGAAGGGATTAAGTCTATTACAACGACCCCAGTGCATAACTGGTACTTATTTAATCGACCCCGCTCGCCGCCTTCATAACAACAACAATAATAATAATAATAATAGTATTCTAGGCACAAAGCCTAAAATTGTGGGAAAGGAGCGAGTCCGTTACTTCAACCCCAGTACACACAATTACTTATTTTCATTGGTACTGAAAGGATGAAAGGCGAAGCGAATATTGTCGGAATTTGGACTCAGAACTTTAAGACTGGCGAAATGCCTCTTAGCATTTGCCCGGTACTAGCTCGCCACCTCAGTAGTAGTAGTAGTAGTAGTAGTAGTAGTAGTAGTAGTTCGCCATAAGTAGGACCTTAAGTTGGAAGGATGTATCTGGTATTTCTATAGAAACCAGAAAAGTGAAAAATAAAAGTACAAAGACATAATAATGGCTTATAAATTATGGGAATGTGTGACTAAGTCACCTGAGAATCCTTTGAGAAGCAGGGCGCCACCTAAAGCCAATCATGGAACCCCACAGACCCACGATTATTTACAAACATTTCTACGTTTTCCTCGAGGGCGACAACAGATGTGGGGCACTGTAAGGGCGAATGAGAAGAATGGTGAGTGTGTTCTGATGGCTTGCGGTGCATTTGGCAATAACTTACAAATGAAATAGTGACAGCTTTTACATCTTAGAGAGCTGAGACCTTTAATCTCTCTCTCTCTCTCTCTCTCTCTCTCTCTGAAGAATCAAGGTGCTAAACCTTTTTCATTCCTTCCTGAATAAATATTCGCTATACGGAATTATTAGTATACCTTTCTAATCTTGACACAAGGCCAGTAATTTTGAAAGAAGGGTTAAGTAGTGTTCCCCGAACGCAGTACTTAAGGGGTATTTTATTTCATCCATCCCGACAGGATGAAAGTCTAGTTTGACCTCGGTAGAATTTGAACTAAGAACCTAGAGCGCCAGAAAAAAAATGCCTCAAAGTATTCAGTCCGACTCGCTAACAGTCCTGACAGCTCTACGGAATTTTTAATATTACGCTATGACCCAAGGCGATGGGCTGGCAGAATCACTAGGTGCCGGACAAAATGCTGACAAGAAATTACACCGAGGTTGATTTTGTCTTTCGTCCTTTCGAGATCGATAGAATAAGTACCAATCGAACATTGGAATTGATGTAATCCACTTATTTCTCCCGAAATTGCTGGCCTTGTGCCAAAATTTGAAATCTAGTATTACGCACGCCTTGCAATTTAAGTATGCGGGACAAAATTCTTAGAAGCATTTCGTCCATCTTTACGTTCTCGGTTCAAATCCCGCCGAGGTCAACTTCACCTTTCTTCGTTTCAGAGTCATTAAAATAAGTACCAACTGAGCACTGGGGGTCGGTGTACACGACTTACCCTCTTCACCGAATTTGCTGGCCTTCTGCTAAAATTTGAAAATGATATTAAACTTTACTCAAGCTGACTATCACTAGAACTTTTAGTTTTTGTTTTCTCGATACCCACCGATAATATATCAAGTTACCTAGTCCCGAACGTATGTGTATATATAGAATTCTCTAATAAATAAGTAGGTCTGCTTAACAAATAAATTCAAAAGCTCTGAAGAAAGTAAGGACTGATAACGCATTATCCTTGCTTGATTCTCTTAGCCAAAAAACTTGCAAGCTGATGATTTAACTTGATAAGTTACTTATTCATAACATATACCTCTGTATTATTTTCTCATTGAGTGCAAGTACATCTAGAAAGGTGACTTACAGGGATATAGAACACCCACCTTGAAGGTACTTGTGGAGACCGGTAAGCATGCACACGTATATGCATATACTTATGTGTCTGTGTGTACATAAATATTATATAACATGTTTGTGTGTGTGTGTGTGTGTTATGACCTCAGACATCCAGGTGTATGTAGAAAAGCAGAACCACCAAAATTAAAACCATGCAATGAAACCAGTTTACGGCCCTGGCAAATGTTTGTAAAGCTAAGAGAGAAATCTTGCCCTTTTAATCCTACATTCTTAGTTGCTTCAATCTATTTATTAGAAAAGGCGAAATGATGCGGACGGCTCCCTACACACTATGGTATACACAAGTTCCAGGGCAATTATCCGGGGGACAAATTACAAGGTCTATATCGCGATAACCCGTCGAATTTAATTCGGATTCTTCATCGAGGTATCATCATGTACCGATTCTCAAGACTGCATGCAAATTGCTTGAAACGAAAGAATTAACCCGAAAAAGAGACAAGTTGGTGATTCCACATTGGGAAAATTATCAAGCGATAAACTTCTGTTAACTGTTAGGCAATTATAATTTACTAGGCGGTTAGTGCAAATTATGGCCAAGATGTACTGGAAAAATGATGATTGATTTTTTTTTTTAGTTATGGAGAAAGATGATGTTTCAAAAGAGGCAAAAGTGGAGAATTCTTTTTAATTCTGGCTCAAGGCCAGTAGTTTTGAAAAGAGACGTTTAGACGATATTAGACCTCAGTACATGAGTGGTATTTTGTTTTATCCACATTGGGGGAATGAAAGAAAGCTAATTGAACTCGGCGAGATTTGAACGCCTTTTTGTCTCCCTCAGGGCTCTAACGATTCTGCCAAAGACTCGTTACGGATTACCAGTATAAAACCTTTGAACAAAAATACATTGATACACTGAAGTGTGATTAGTCTCTTTGTGTGTGCACGTGTATGTCCCTTGCATATATATACAAAGGTATGGTTTTTATACACGCACACACACTACATACATGCATATATATATATATATATATGTGTGTGTGTGTGTGTGTGTGTGTGTGTGTGTGTGTGTACAGAAGAGGTGTATCCGCACGCAGGAAAAATCTATTTAAAAACAACCTTTTCGTTTTCCAAATTCAGGTGCATTTTAAAAATCAAATTCTCCAATATATATATATATATATATATATATATATATATATATATAATAGAGAGAGAGAGAAAGACAGACAGGGTAGTGGTACAACAAGGCACCAATGTTTACTGGAAATAGGAATCGATAAACATATATATATATATGTATGTATGTATGTATGTATCCACAAACGCATACATACATATTATATAGACACACATAAACATCTTCTTTGCTTTCTCTCTTCTGCGTTTTTCTGAATTCGTTCTAACCTTTTAGGAAATAAAGTCTAAGCAATTTTCCGTTGCAGTCCTTTTACGGTCTAAGTTCAACTCAGCCTCCATCATTTCCAGCATTGTAACTATAGAAAACTAGAATTATAATCGATCGCTTCCCCTCTTCCATGCAAAACAATTTGTATTCTTGTATCTATACATTATTTGCCCTCATCTTGTTTGTTGTTTAACAACGTTTCGGCTGATATACCCTCCAGCCTTCATCAGGTGTCTTGGGGGGAATTTCGAACCTGGACTTTCATTCATAAGGTATTATTAGATGTTATTATTATTATTACTATTATCATTATTCAGGTCACTGCTTGGAATCGAACTCTTAATCTTGGGGTTAGTAGCCCGCGTTCTTAACCACTACGGCATATGCCCCCCAAGGACATATGTAAATAATGTAAATAATGTACATAATTCCTTATCTCTTCAATATAGAACTGTATTTTTGTATCTATGTTAGAAATTATGTCAGAAGCGTTAGAAGGTCAGACAAAACATCTTGCTACATGCTTTGCGTCTCTTTACACACTGAGTTCAAATCCGACTGAGGTCGACGAAACTTTTAATCATTTAGCGGTCGGTAAACTAAGTACCAGTCCAGTATTTTGATCTATGTAATCGAAAAACTCTCCCAACTAGCAGACATGACCTAGTGCTAAAATTTCAAGCAAGGTTACGCACTTGTGTATATGTGTGTCGAACAAAATGCCTAGCGCCATTTCACCTTTACGTTCCTGGGTTCAAATTCCATGGAGGAATCGCACTAGGTGTTGATAAAATATGTACAAATGAAGTGCCTGGGATCTTATGTGAAGGACATCCTCCTCCGTTGTGTATATTCTAAGGAATAGAAGCTTGTCAGGATTTGAACAATGACTATTTAATCTGCGCTGTTGTATTTTTGTACGACATTCATCATCAATGATTTGTTGTAGAAAAATTCATTGTGTGCGCGTGTGTGTGTCTCGGTTAGTTGAAGAAATCTTGAGTGTGAATTTCTTTTATGGGGTTTTAGAAAAAGGACCCTTTATATAAAAAAGTATAAATTTTCTATAAGAAGTCATCCATAATGAATCTCTGAAAGGGATGAAACCAGTAAATAGAAACAATTTTTTTATCCAAATGATAACCTCCTTTTTCTTAATAAATGAAATCTGTACCACCACTTCAAACAGTGTGTGTGTGTATGTGCGTGTATGTGTGTGTATACATATATATAGATCAATAAACGTGTGAGATCGCAAATGACACATATGTTAGTGCGCGTATGTTTATTCTAGTGTTTGTCCCACAACGACTACTTCGGAATTGTTGTCGATTTGCTTACGTCTCCATAACCTGGCGGTTCTCCAAAACAACCGATAAAGTAAACACCACACTTTAATTATGGGGTCGATTTGCTCGAGTAACCCTACAAAGCAAAACTCCAGCGTGGCCACGCCCACGACGAAAAGAGCACGTCAGACAATATCGAGCAATCCATATCATATCTATGACAACAATATCTTTTCTATATATATCTAGCATTTGATGTGCTTCTATTCCCAGGCTTATATTATATAATATGTCCGTAGGTTCCCTCATTTGAGGGGGGAATTATACTGAAAACAGTGAATTGTTAAAGTCTTTTCTCAGTCGAACAAAATGCTTTCCGATATTTGTTCCGTCTCATTGAAGATTGAATTCAAATCTTGACGCGTTCACCTTCGTAAATAGAACCTTCCTTTCGAGATTCTATTTAAAGTTTAAATTTTAAACATTCCAACGCGGATTAGCAGAACTTTTTGAGCGCTTCAATGAGGTGTCTTGTCTTATTCGGTTCTGCTCATTGCGTTCCCAGTTCCTTAATGGTAGACTCAATATGACACCCGGCTTACGACTCCATCCCATCCTAGGCTTTGAGTGTCTCTAGTAGAGTACGTTTTAGAAGTCTGTAGTAGGGTACATTTTTTTTTATTCTATTAGAGTACATTTTGGGTTCCTCTAATAGAGTAAATTTTGTGTGCTTCTAGTAGAGTACATTTTGGGTGTCTTTAATAGAGTATTTTGGGTGTTTCTAGTAGAGTACACTCTGGGTGCCTCTAGTTAGAGTATATTTTGGGTGCATCAGCTAGAGTACATTTTGGATGTCTCTAGTAGAGCACATTTTGAATGCCAACTTACACTTTGAATGCCAACTTTTGTTAACTTGGCAACAAAGTCAAGGTGGGCTCTGATTGATTGTATGCAAATGAGTTTATTACAGGGGTCCGAAACTCCCGTGGGAAAAACAACTTTGCAACACGCCCTAGGCACCGAGGCAAACAATAGTCTCGTTGGCCCTAAAATAAAAACAAAATGTTATGGATGCTGCCCTTTTCTCTCTCTCATATATATATATATATATATATATATATATAGTTCTCTCTCTCACTCGCTCTCTCTCTCTCTCTATCTATCTGTCTATTTCTTTTTCTATCTCTGCTTATCTCTATCTATCTATCTCTTTATCTCTGTCTTGTTTTCTCTTTCACCCCTCCTCTCTCTCTCTCTTACATGCATGCACACACACACACACACACACACACAAACAAGAACATGCTCTCGTTATCCGTCAGAACGTTACAAAAGACGTCACCATCTTCGCTTGGATTCCGTTATTCGATGAGGTCCAAAAAAAAAAAGGAAAAAACTCTGCTGTTTTGCTGTATGAAGCATTGGTGTTGGTTAGCTGCAAGTCATGCCACATCAAGCAGAACTTTTATCAAAAGCGTTCCAACGTTGACCATTCCAATTTTTTTCTATGTTTCGAGGGTTAAATTACGCAAAGCCGTCTTCTTTATTTCAGATACAAGGGTAAAATGATTTGGCTGCTATTTCTAGCACAAAATGAGGCATCATAGAACTATCTTCACTGGTTACAGTTGTTTTCTGTTTGTAGTAGTTATTTCTTAAGGAAGCCCAACACAAATTTCAGGAACAATTACACTTGCTTATATCATCTATCCAGTACTTGTCTAGTACTTTACTACATCGATCCTATCGGACTAAACGGCAAGATGACCTCGGCGGCATTCGAACTCAGAATGCAGAGAGTAAGAACAGATTACTGCACCCTTTTTTTTTTTCTAACGCTTGTAATGTTTATCATACAATAGCACGCCGGGCGAAATTTCGTCTGTCTTTACGTCTTGAGTTCGAATTCCGCCGAGGTCGACTTTAACTTTCATCTTTTCGGGGTCGATAAATTAAGTACCAGTTGCGTACTGGGGTCAGTCTAATCGACTGGGTCCCTCCCCGAAATTTCTAGGCTTTGTGCCTAGAGTAGAAAAGAATCGGTAGCGCGTCGGACAAAATGCTTCGCGGCATCTCCTCTAAGACTTTACGCTCTGACTTCAATTTCCGCCGAGGTCAAACTTACCTTTTCGATGAAATAAAGTACCAATCGATTAGTGGGGTCGATGTAATCGACCGATCCCCTCCCCTCAAAATTGCTAGAGTTCAAAGTTAGAAAGAATTATATAAGACCATTGATTAAACCCTATATTTTTTGGAAGAGTCCTAAATATAATGCTCTACGGTCAGTCATCCCCATGTACCTATTTCCTCGGTTCAATTCCCAGTGCCGTTGCCCTAGCCTTATATTTTTCTAGAGTGAAAGGATAATCTCGCATTAATGTGTCATTAAGAAGGGGGCGAGCTGGCAGAATCGTTAGCACGCCGGACGAAATGCTTAGCGGTATTTTGTCCGTCTTTACGTTCTGAGTTCAAATTCCGCCGAGGTCGACTTCGGCTTTCATCCTTTCGGGGTCGATAAATTAAGTAGCAGCTGCGTCCTGGGGTCGATCTAATTGACTGGCTTCTTCCCCAAAAATGTCGGGCCTTGTGCCTAGTGTAGAAAAAAATACTTTAAGAATGAGAACCCAGGTTCGAAATTTCCCCAAGACACTTGATGAAGGCTGGAGGGTACATCAGCCGAAACGTTGTGTTAACAACAAACGAGAAGACAAATATCCGTCAAATGTAAATAGCGTAAATAAAGTGCTTCTTCTGTCTTTGTGTTCTGTGCTCAAACGCTGCAGGGGTCGACTTTGCATTTCATCCTTTCGAGATCGATAAAATAAGTACCAGTCAGGTGCATCCATAAGATTTCATGCCGTGCGTCTATAGCACAAATTATCGTTTATTACTTTCTACAGCACCCTAGAAATAGCAGCCAAATCACATTCAAATCACAGCGTGCTCTCATACGACACAATCAGTTGAGTAATGTATTCCTCACAGATATATATCAGGAATAAAGACATTGTGGCCATGGTTGGAGAGTCGATCATAAATCTACTTCGTCAAAGCTGACTTGATGTTAAACATAAACAGTATTGATACGTTGTAACATAAAGGAACTTCTAGGTCAATCGACCGACTAAAAATAACAGCTAAATCTCTCAACAAATCACATCCTAATGTCTTATCGACAAATAAAGGCTGTGTAGAGATGTTTCAGGTTTCGTCCTGTGTCAGAGAAAAAAAGAAATGTGATGGCCACGGTTAGAATGCCGTTAACCATGGCTATACAGAATCGAAGTCGTTTTAGAGGCAAACAGTAATAACTCACTTATTTTTGTCGTTGTTATTGTTGCTGTTGCACGGATTACTCAGTATCCAATTCATCCTTGATTGAGCAGATGTAGAATGTAAAACACTCCATCCGTGACCACCCCTTTTTTTTTGCTCCTGCTTGCATGGAACCCAGCATCACATGATGTCTGATTTCGTAGAGGTTTGGCTAGTGTTTTTGTTATGTCAAGAAAACACTTACTCAATACAAACTGATACTCCCTCTATTATGACGACGAGTATTCCAGTTGATCCGATCAATGGAACAGCCTGCTCATGAAACTAACACGCAAGTGGCTGAGTACTCCACAGAGACGTGTACCCTTAACGTAGTTCTGAAGGAGATTCAGCGTGACACAGAATGTAACAAGGCTGGCCCTTTTTGAAATACAAAAAAAACTACTCATTTGTTTTCAGCTGAGTGAACAGGAGCAATGTGAAATAAAGTGTCTTGCTTTAGGTCACACGCGTAGGCGGGAATCGAACTCATGGCCTTACGTCCATGAGCTCAATCCCTAAACCACTGAACCAACGCGCTTCCGCTAAATCAATACAAATGAAAGGCGTTAAATATCTGATTCATTTATGTACGTCCTTTTATTCTTTTATTGGTTTCAGTCATTAGTTTGCGGCCATGCTGCAGCACCGGCTTTGGTGAAATTTCTGATGGCCATTTACCGTCGAGAAAGTTTACTATCATACCAGATAACGGCAATGACTCGCTGATTGATTACAACGCGGATTATGAGATCGTAATTTCGTAGATCAATATCGCTACAAACCTTTCTTTCAAGTTGCTGTTGCTGCTGTTTTAGCCCCAAGAGAGCCTCCACTATCTAGCAGACATACGATCAAAGGCAATCCAGCCGTGATCATCTCGCATTTGTGTAACATATAATGCATCCTGTGGCGATAATTTGACGCGAGTCGTAATAGATTTCGGACAAAGAGCTCTTTGCGGTATTTGTTACGCTGCTTTGTTTCTACGTTCGAATCCCACTGAGGTCAGCATTCGCCTTTCATCTTCCTGGGACCGATGAAATAAAGTACTGGGGTTCAGAGCGGCAGATTCTCGGAATTGTTAGTGCATCGACCATTGTTGGTCATGTGATATATGCTCCGATGTTTTATGTTGTTGCAAGTTCATATTCAACGACGCCTATGATAAGCTCTCTCCTGATTGTCTCCGCTTTGAACAATGTCTTCCATGTTTTACGTGTTTCAGTCATTTAGACTGCGGCCATGCTAGAGCATCGCCTTTAGTCGAACAAACCGACCCCAGGATTTATTTTTGTAAGTCCACTACTTATTCTATCGGCCATTTTTGCCGAATCGCTACATTACGGAGGCTTTAGTTGAAGACATGCCCAAGGTGCCACGAGAGGCACTGAACCCAGAACTGTGTGGTTGAGAAGCAAGCTTCTAACCACAAAGCTACTCGTATATATATATATATATAACTTATTAGTTACAGAATAAAAGCATTACATTTGGGTCAAAGAGTCAACATACAAAAGTCCCCCACCCCAATAAACGGTCATATATAAGAAATACATCAAAGTCCACAAATACATAAGAAAATATATATAAAAAATAAAATACAACATAAAACACACAGTATAAAAATTCATAAATATCTTTTTTCTACTAATAACATACAAATAAATAAATAAAATTTGAATTAAAAATATAACACAATATATATTTTTTTTATAATTCCAATTCGAATATAATTAAGCGATTAAAAATTCAAAATAGACAAATAAAGCAAAATAGAATAAGATAAAATGAAGTAAAATAAAATACTATAATAGTCCATCGGCTAAAATACTATATCTGATGACAAAATTTTAAAATGACAAACAAATTTAAATAATTTAACATCATTTAAATTATATTAGAAAGTCCTGTACTGACCTCAAGGTACACGTAATTATAGCAGACTTCCAAAGGTAAAATCCGTCTTTGCCCACCAAACATACAAAAGTTCATAAAAACCACTTGTCAAAAACATAGGTCAAAACACACACAAGCACCTGTGGTCATTTCAAAGGTTCACCACCGTAGTCCATACACGTCATAGCGCAATCAGGTGATGACCCCCACTTCAAGGTAACAGTTACAAACAAACATTAAGACGTGCAAAAGAAATTATTTTTTTCTGTAAGGCAGGCTTTTATAGTCAAGAGGGAAAACCTAGTCCACGTCATGAATAAAAAAATTCAAATTGGCTGTAGTAACTAATCTAATCGTTCAGGTTTCAAATCACCCTAACGCAGACAAATAATCTTATTTATATGTATATTTTCTATTTTTATTTTTATTTCTATATACATTCAAGAAAGTGGAAGATTACATTAATTACCACAGCCAATTACCTATATATATATATACACGCACACACACACGAAAGGGTGCTGAAAAGTTCCTGGCTTTGGGTGAAAGAAAACACAGGAGGTTCAGTTAAATATGATTTTATCCAACATATTCTTCTTCTCAGATTCAAACACATATCGCTGCGGTCCTTCAGTTGTTCAAAGTCGTTTAAAAGAAGTCCGAACGTTGGGCCTTCAGCAAGGCTTTTTTCGATACTCTTAGAGATAGGCAACTATCTATCTACCTACCTACCTAATAGTATCTCTCTACTTACGTATCTATCTACCTATCCATATAACTTCACAAAGACATGAATTTCTGAAAAGAGATGATTGGGCGTAGTCTTCAGTGTGGGGCATGGGGGGATTCAATTATATCATTCCCTAAAATATGAAACATCACACGTTACTCTAAACTATCGTTAATACTTCTCTAATACCAATCTGACTCCCTTCTACTCTCTCCAACTCCCACTCTCTCTCTCTCCTATTCTCATTCCTCTCTCTCTCCTTTTTCTCTGTTCATTTACGCCTAATCCCCTCTCAATTCCATGTTATCTCTCATATATCTTACCCTTGTTACTTTCTCTTCACTATTGTCTTAGAATCATCTGGATTGATTTTATTTTCAGTCTCTTATCTAAATTAGCTATCTCTCCATTTATATACCTATTTCTTTATCTATCTATCTAGCAAACCTTCCATTTGTCTATAGAGTTGTTCTTCGCCTCATATTGTTGTTTCTGCAGCCCTAGTTGCCAAATAAAGAACGAATTATTATTGTCGTTGTTGTTATTGTTATTATGTCTAGCTTACACTTCTCCCCCTCATGTTACTTCTTGCCCTCATTTCTCTCCATCTCTCTCTCTCTCTCTCTCTCTCTCGCTCTCTCTCTCTCTCTCTCTCCTGTCTCAATTCTGGTTCCTTACTCTTCCTGCTTCGATTCCTCTCCCCGTCACTCATCACACCCTAATTCTCTCTCCCACCCCCTTCCTTTTCCTTTACCTCACTCCTCATCCTTTAAAATTTTTCCTGTCTCATAACACCACCCACCCACCCCCAATGATTTCAACACACACACACACACGCGCGCATACACATTCACTCTCTCCCCCCCTTTCCCTCTCTTCTAGTCTCACGTGTCATCTTCACCTTCCTTTCGGCTTCCCTCATACTTCTCCTCTTAGTTTCACTTTCACTTTAATCTCTCCCACCCAACTTCAACTATCTCATGTTCGTTTCTCTCTCTCTCTGTCACCCCATTTCTCTTTCTCCTCTCTTTCCTTCTTCTTCTCTCTCTCTCTCTCTCTCTCCTTTCTTTTGTTGCCGCTTTCTCCTACCTCTCTTCCCCCCCAATCAGTACTTCTCTACTTCGATCTCTCTTTTCGTCTATCTCTCCAGAACGATAGCAAAGCAAAATGCTCCAGATGTACCCCGATCGTGCCACTACAATGAACGCCAACTCCGTACACATGTCGCCCCCCCCACTACCGCCACCACCACCGTCACCGCCGCTGCTGCTGGTTACTCTTAAACCGTCGTCACATCAAAACAACACCACCACTATTATTACAACCGCCATCACATTCACAATCACCGCCACCACTACCTCTACTACTAATATTGTTGCTATTACTACTACTACTACTACTAATAATAATAATAATAATAATAATAATAATAATAATAATAATGACGATGATGATCATGATCGTGACAATAATAATAATAATAATAATAATAATAATAATAATAATAATAATAAAGCGACCACCACCACGACTACGAACCTTACTATTACTGCAATTAGTATCTGTACTACTACTGCTACAACAACTATCACTACTACTACTACTACTACTACTACTACTACTACTACTACTACTACTACTACTACATTAATTCTGTTCTTGTAACATGCCCACCCTCTGCCACCCCTATATGACTGCTAGCACCACCACGTCTAACAATAACAACAAGAACAACAACAAGATTGACATTGGACCGATCAGATCCCCTACATTGTCAATCAACCTGCTAGAAGTAGCAGCCAAGTGTCCAGCAAATCACACCTTAAGCATTTTTGTTTTGTGTATTTTACTTTATTTTTTTAATATTATTTCACAATATAAATCAGAAAAACGGTTTCCTACATATTAAGGGCCACGAAGAGAAGAAAAGAAAAAAATGGCAGGATCGTCACGGCTGGAGTGCTTTTCTTTATAGCTCTGCTCAATCAGGGCTCAGAGGGAACTTAGCAACAACACAAACAAAGAAGAAAAAGAGCATTAGTATTCAGACCGACTCCATTAACACATGCAACATGGCCACATGAACTCAACAGAACTACAACCACTACTACTATTACTACTACTACAATCACCACCACTACCACTGTTACTACTAACACCCCCACCCCCACCCCCACCATACTACTCCTACTACTTCTACTACTACTACTACTACTATTGCTACTACTACTACTACTACTACTACTACTACTACTACTATTACTATTAATGCCACCACTGCTACCACCAGCTTCACCAACGCCGCCGCCACATACCACCACTCCTAATATAACCACTACTACGACCACCACCACTACAACTACTATCACTACCACGAATCACCACCACCACCACCACTACTACTACTACTACTACTACTACTACTACTACTACTACAAGCAGCACCAGACCAACACCAACTCCGTTATTTGACAACTACCACCTCTACAACCCACAAGTGTCATCATCATCATCATCATCATCATCATCATCATCATCATCATCATCATCATCATCATCATCACAACCAAAGCTTCTTACTTCACCACAAATAATAAAAGCAAAACAAAGAAAAATATTGATGAGTCCACCACCACCACCTTCAATAATGACATGTACAACAACAACAACAACAAAAACAC
>NC_069003.1:4393328-4394313 GCF_001194135.2 Octopus bimaculoides
ACCACTGCCTTCACCACCGCCACTACCGCTACCATCGTCCCCCTCCATCGACACCATCATCTCTGGCGCCACCGCCGCCGCCGCCATATCAAATTCTGTTTCTCTACAGTTGAACGTGTGTAATGTTTTGCAACAATCCATGACGTAATTCTATGTTGCAGTTTGTGTGTAGGTCATGTGATGCACACCAATGTATCGTTGAGTGCGAGAGTCACGCGAGAATTGAACATTTTAATAGTTTAACTGCTGTACTTGTTGTTGTTGTTGTTGTTGTTGTTGTTGGTCTCGCTGTTCATATTGTTGTTGTTGCTGTTGTTGTTGTTGTTTAAGTAAAGAGAGAAATTATTAGATCAACAATAAATATATTTGTTTTTCTTCCGTTATATCAAAATAATTAACGGAATAATTAAATAAGATGATTGTCAAATTTATTTTATCGATGCACATCGCGTACAGCACACGTGTAGGTATGTAGGTAGATATGAATGCTCTGTGAGTATGCATGTGCGTCTGTGTGTCTTTGTATGTATGCATTTGTGTATGTATGCATTTGTGTATGTGAGTGGTGTATATTTATATATGTGCGTGTACATGTGTGTAAATTTATTTAATATAAATGTGTATGTGTATATATACATGTATTTTAGGCATACAAAAATTGTTTTGCATTTTTTTCATATGCATATTTTATACTATATGTATGTGTGTGTATATATATGTGTTTGCGTGTGTGTTTGTGTGCGTGTATGTACACATGCATACAGTGTGTGTACAGACTCACCTACATGTATATGTATGAAATGCAAGTAAATATTTTATATATATATATATATATATATATATATATATATAGACGGGGTAAGCATGTGTGTGTGTTTTATGTGTATGTATGTTTATTGATGTGTGTGTGAGGACTAGTATGTATGTATGCATGCAATGATGTGTTTACAGAATTATCTTAATATTTTTTTCCTGCCGTAAATTA
>NC_069003.1:4394323-4399067 GCF_001194135.2 Octopus bimaculoides
TATATATATATGTTTGTATTTGGAGTGTGTATATATATATATAGAGAGATATATAGGCGTGGTAAGTAGCTTGCTCACCAACCACATGCTTCCGGGTTCAGTCCCACTGCGTGGCACATTGAACAAGTGTCTTCTACTATAGCCTCGGGCTGACCAAATCCTTGTGAGTGGATCTGGTAGCCGCCTACAGTTTAGCATACATAAAATAGTCTTGTTCAAGGAGAGAACGTGTCGACCGCTCCACTTATAAAAATCTACGACATACAAATATAAACCAAACGTCCTGAACACTTAGCTGTGCATGATATTAAATCTAAACAGCGTCTTCACTGTGATGAATGGCAAGACTCCGAACCATGCTTGTGAAGACCCACCATCGTTTAAAATGGATGCTACGAATAACTGTAGTTATGATCTTATGCACTCTCATTCATTCACTTCTCTGATAGATGTATGTATGTTATGCGTCTATGAGTATGTGTCCCTCGTCGATATATATATATATATATGTGTATATATATATATATGTGTGTGTGTGTGTGTGTGTGTGTGTGTGTGTGTGTGTGTGTGTGTGTGTGTGTGTGTGTGTGTGTGTGTGTGTGTGTATCGGCATGACTAATCCCTAGTTATAATCCTTTTTTTTTTAATTTTCTCTCCCTGTTTATTTCTGTGTGCCTTTCTGTTGAAGAGCGTAGGCTCGAAACGTAAAAGACTTTCTCGTTTCCCGAGCGTTGAGCTAATACATCTGTTTGTTGTTTTCACACCCGTCTTCGTTTTTCGTTTTGTTTTTGTTTTTTGCAAATTCCAACTATATATCTATATACATCGTGTCCTGTTGTCAAAAGCAGGATACGAGAATCATATGAAGTAACATGAAAATCGAAATGCCCAGACGGTTAATAATCTTGAATGGCGAACGCCTCTTACGACATGTGACATACGTCACCAAACTTGTAAGACCATATCAGAACTTAAAAGACATATGTTAGTTCACAAAAACATTCCTTCAGAATCAGATTTACAAAGGGCAAAGATGTCCTTCAATAATATGTCACTTATGTTTTAAACCCTGTCAGTCAGTCAGTAGCCGGCATTAAAAGTCATCTAAGAACGCATCAACAGAGGGACTCGGCTGCATGATGGGATATGATGTGCGTGTTGATAGCACGGTTATCATCTGTCAAGATGAAACAGTCATCACCACTATCATCATTATCATCATCACCATCACCATCATCAACATTCTTTGAATCTTTCCCGTGTTTTAGTCATTTGACTGCGCCCATGCTGTAGTACCACCTTCACGGGTTATAGTCGAGCAAATCGATCGCGGGACTTATTCTTTGTAAGCCTAGTACTTATTCTATCGGTCGCCCCTTTATTAGACTATTTTCATTAGTCATTGAACGGTGATTGCCATAAGCATTAAGCTTATGTAAAAATACCATTATTATTATAATATAAAAAACCATTCGCACCGAAAGCATATTTATATATATATATATATGTGTGTGTGTGTGTGTGTGTGTGTGTGTGTGTGTGTATGTGTGTGTATGTGTGTGTGTGTGTACACACGTATGAACACATACACATAGGCATATATATAATAATGATACATAAGCAGATAATGTACCTAGATAGATAGATGTAGACATTTAGAAGATCAATAACCTGTTCTTTTGCCTAAATTTTCAGCGTGAGCTATAGAGACCCGTTTTTGGTTTTTTCATCTTGAACGCAGTCGTACTCTAACCTGCTGGCATCCTGTAAAAAAAAATGAGTTTGAAAATAAATTACGAAATGATACGCGGAAACCTGGTCTTGTTGAACTTTCTAAATTACTGTCTTCGCCTATCGTGCGAAATTCCTTACAGCCACTTCCGTTTCTTTCAAGCTTTCTTCCTTTCTGCTTCCGATTCTCGTTTCTCATCGTAAATTTGTCTTCAATATTCCAGAGAAAGCCTTTGGACAAGGGACGTGTTCTCTATTCCCAAACGACTAAATCATAATTTATCCGTATACATCTACGTCTTTTAATGCCCCTATCATTCCGGACTACTCATGTCATAGCTCATTGCATTGATCATCCCGTCTTTTTTTTTTCTTGTTTGTTAGTTTTTTTTTCCTTTTAAGCCAAATTATATTTAATACTACATTATCTAATATGAAATTCTGTTTTGTTTTGTTTTTATCTTTTATTTAAATAGTCCGTTTCTGATAACAATCACCCATAACTGATATGAAGAAATTGTATGTCTCGAACGCTGCTGGTCCTGTCCTAATTGTTGTTCTTGTTAATGTCCTTAAATTTCTTATTTTATGTTACGTTGGGTTTCCTGAGAGCATTGACGAAAAGCAACACCAATCACGCCCTTACCATTGTTTCGTTAGCAACAGTACAAAGCACCTGACCTTATATTAGCCAATATGTCTTCGATTCCAAATAGTAATTGTTTCGACTGTTTCAAATTTTGGTACAAGGCCAGCAATTTCAATGTGCGTTGGTGGTGGGTAGAGGTAAGTCGATTACATCGACCCAGTGCACTACTGGAGAATATTTTGTCGACCACGAAAGGATAAATGGTAAAATTGACTACCGTGGTGTTTGAACACAGAACCGAAAGAGCCGGAAGAAATTTGAGTAAAAGGAATACGTACATCAATCCCAGTGCATTACTGGTAGTCGGGTTTATCAACTCTGGAGGCATGAAACTAAAAATTTACCACTAAGGGATTTTAACTCATGGCGTAAAGGGTAGGAAGGAAAGATCGTTAAGCATTTTATCCGACGCACCAACACTTCTGACAGTTCACGACCTTAATAATCTTTTCTTCAATAGGCACATGGTCTGAAACTTTGGAAGGGGACTGGTCCATTATATCGACCTTAGTGCTAAATTAGTACTTATTTTATCGACTTCGAAAAGACGAATGGCAAAGTCCACCTAGGCAAGTATTTGAACTCAGAGTGCAGATTATGAGAACAAATATTGCGGAGCAATATCTGAACACTGCGAATTGAGCTCCTCCAAGATAGAAAGTTGTTTCTCATTATGAAATAAAGCACCATCACAGGAATTTGGATGAATTTAGTAAAAAGAGTTTTGTTATCTTCTGTTTAGTTTCTTAGCTAGTGACCAGGAGCTTGCTTGTGATGCCTGTCAGATGGTCATTCTTCTTTGCTTGAAAATCCTTGGTGATCAAGTCTGTAATTGTAATGTTTGCTAACATAGAGCCAAGTCTAACAATATTTATTGTTATAGATATGAATTCAAGAAGGGCAGATAAGCTTAAGTTTTTGAAGATGTTCATAACTATTCTATGACGCTATATGACCTCGCTCTCTCTCTGTATATATATATATATATATATATATATATATATATATATATATATATATATATATATATATCTTTCTATCCTCCTCTCTCTCTCTCTCTCTGCTTGAACCTTGGCAAATACTCTGCCGGGGCATATTCCACCAATATTCTTTGCGTCGATATATGTTCAATAACAAAGGTATTGTCTACATCTATCTCGGAGCAATCTTTCCTCCGGATAGCTCTATATATTGTTTCAGAAACGACCTCATGCTGCATTAGGAGATTATATCTTCACGACAGTTTTGGGGCAGTTGCCGTTCACAAGTGTAATGTCTTCTATAGAAGCATGACGTAATCGAACTTTCCGACTACCTCTGGGGGCATTAAAGGGATTCACTCGCCCCTTCATACAGTAGGTATATCGTAGATATTTTCTGGTGTTACACAAGAATAAGTTAGTAACAGGGACAGGGTCTAATGGCCAAGATTCCAAGAGATTTTACATTCTTATTAATTTTCTCATCATCTTCAAATTCCAGTCCTATGTTGAGGTATGTTAATTCTGCGTTTCTGGGTTCTTGCGTGTGTGTTGGCGGGGGAGGAGTGATTTGCTTTCTTTCTTTTCTTGACGAGGTCATACTGACTCGTACGGAGTTATTCTCTTCAATCTGGGGCAGCAGCCATTGGTTGCTGTATCTCTCTTTTTGCTGACGTTGTAAAACAGCTGCTGGTTGAGCTGCCTGAGTGACACCATAAAAAAAAGAAGAAGAAGAAAACGACAGAAGCTGTATGCACTGAGTTTAATCCTATTTCTCATGCGTTCCTTCAAAGAAAGCGAAAGGGTAGAAGGAGGAGGTGGAGACAGAAAGTGACAGAAACGCACACAGACGGACAGACAGTCAATACAACAGATTTTCCGGACGTTTGCAGTTGATGTTACGATACTACGGGATTTCGAATCCAGGATCTTAGTGTATGTGGAATGGATTTCCTGTATGGAACAAACAGATATCTTAAATATTATTATCGTATCATCACTGGTGCTACAGATGCATCTTGGGATATCATCTTGTTATAAGTGTAAAGAGGCGACCGTCACATTCGTTTCGTGCGTGTGTCGAATATATGTAATTATGTATGCAAGAGTGAGGGTTTCGGTTCATATCTTGTTATCGGCAGCCTATGTTTACTAAGGACAACAGCACTAGACTAGGATCGATACAGGTTTAAAAACGAGAAGTAGCACACGGTATTTCGGTCCAGTGTATATGTTTATATTAATGCATGTGTGCATATATGCATTTATACATTTGTGCATGCTTGTATATACACACGTATATAAAAACACATACACACGTATTTAAAGACAATTGTGTCTATATCCTTAGATATATATATATATATATATATATATATATATA
>NC_069003.1:4399355-4400235 GCF_001194135.2 Octopus bimaculoides
TATATATATATATATATATATATGCATACATGCATATACACATACACACACATATATATATATGCGTGTATGTATGTATGTATTTACCCACACTCACACAGACTCACGTTCAGATTCATACGTATATGTGTGTGTGTGTGTGCGCGCGTATGTGTATGTGGGGGTGGGGGTAGAGAGTCAGTACATGTATATTTATAAGTTTATACATACATGACTGCCAGTATTCATGTGTGAATATTGTTGCACGTATTCATACTTATACGTGTTACATATGTATAAACACACACACACATACATTGCCTACCAAACCACATGATTCCGGGTTAGTCCCATTGCATGGCACCTTGGGCAAGTGTCTTCTACTATAGCCGCGGGCCCACCAAAGCCTTGTGAGTGGCTTTGGTAGACAGAAACGGGAAGAGGCTCGTCTTATATATGTGTGTGTGGGTGTGTGTGTGTGTGTGTGTATTTATGTTTATGTGTCTGTATGTGTGTTTGTCCTCCCCTCACAGCATGGCAACAGGTGTTGGTGTGCTTACGTCGCCGTAACCTAGCGGTTCGGTCAAATGAGAACCGATAGAATAAGTACGAGGCTTCAGTAATAAGACCTGCCATCGATTTGTTCGACTAAAAAAAACCTTCAAGGCGCCGCTCCAGCATGGCCGCCATCAAATGACTGAAACAGAACGTTAGGATAACAGAATAAAAATATAGCAGAATAAAAGTATAACAGAATAAAAGAATAACGGAACGAAAGAATAACAGAATATATATACACATACCAAAATAATTTTTTTCATATTTATATGTGTATATACGCGTCCGAGTGCGTATATATATATATATATATGTGTGTATATATATATATATATATATATAT
>NC_069003.1:4400893-4403031 GCF_001194135.2 Octopus bimaculoides
TATATATACATACATACACATACACATAATATTTCTATGCAGTTTTTAATGTATAATTATGAACATGCGGATATCTATGTTAACATATATGTATACATATATTCGTGTGTGTGTGTGTGTATGTATATATATATATATATATATATTATACACAAGCCTCTCTCTCTCTCTTTCCCTCTATTTCTCTCTCTCCTTCTCATCCATCTCTTTCTCTCCCTCTCTATCTCTATCATTATCTATCTCTGTCTGTATCTTTCTCTTCCTAATACAACGACCGCCACCACCTCCATCGCCGGCATGAACGACGGTGATATTGACAAAGTGACGTCATCGACAGCCATGATAGTATGTTAAGTACTTCTTAACGGACACTGAGAGACCTCTTGTGTATGCCTGTGTACATCTCGCCGATGCACTGAATGCTGTATGCATATACAATAAAGTATGTATGTGTACCTGTGTGCGTGTGTGTGCGTGCTTCAGCGTGTATATGTACGTATGAGTGTGTATGCGTGTATGTGCATGTATGCGTTGCAATAATCTATCTTCGAAGTGTGTGTGTGTGTTTGTGTGCATGAGTGTGTCTGTGCGAGGATAGTATGTTGCTTATAAATGGGGGGTGCGATTGCAATCGTGTATTAATGCATGACATTTCAAAGGTACGCTTGTAGAATGTAATATAAGTAAACATTCTACAAGTGAGGCGGTGCTCCAGCATGGCCGCAGTCAAATGACTGAAGGAAGTGAAAGGTTAAAATGAAACCAATGTATGTTTACTCAGGCATGAGTATGTATATCTGTATATCGATACAACAAACATATATATATATATATATATATATATATATATATATATAATATAATATAATATAGGATAAAATCTTTATAAGAATTTATCAAGTAGTCAGCGTGAAAAAATCTCATAAGGAAAAAAACCCATCGTTTTTTCCCGTAAATATATATAATTTATATAAGGGCATTACTATATAATAATGCCTCACGCTTAGAGGGACTAAATAAGTCAAAACTACCAAAAATAAGCACATATTTACCGAAAGCGAGGGAATGCAATTTTTCAAAGCTTATTTTTGGTAGTTTTGACTTATTTAGTCCCTCTAAGCGTGAGGCGTTCTTATATAGTAATGCCCTTATATAAATTATATATATATATATATACATACAAAGAGAGAGAGAGAGAGAGACACACACACACACACACACACACACACACACACATATATACACATGTAATATATGATATATGTATCTATACATGTATGTATGTGTGTATGTATGTATGCATGCGTGTGTGTTTCTGTACACACGCATGAACACAAGCGTATTTATTCGCGTGTGTATATATAAATATTAATGTATGTGTATACGTACATATATTTCTTTGTGTGTGTGTGTGTGTGTGTCTTTGTATTTACATATATTTATACAACATATATGTAGCATGTATATATATGTATATAGTGACATATATTATACGGGTAGTATGTTTAAGTTGTCTAAAACTGTACGCACATGAATGTGAATCATGAATATATATATACACACGCACTCACACACCGAATCGATCTCAAACATTCGAAAGTACATGTATATACATACAAATATATACGTATATATATATATATACGTATATCTGTGTTTTGCATTGGTTGCATCGTATGAAGTATATAATCCATTTATTATCATAGTCTCAACATAACATAGTCACATAATAGACGAAGAGTTTTTTTTTTGTGTTTTTTTTTTAGGCTGCATAAATAATAAAATCTATTTAAAATAGAACCAACTCCGTCTCAAAGCTATTCTATCACCAAATATATTAACTACGGAGGAATTATTTCTATTAAAAATAAATTTTTTTAGGGATGAAATACATAGAAAATATTGCGAATGAGAGGCGAGAAACGGTGTAGAACCAGCGATATTGCTTTTGTTTATACGTTAGCGTTATATATATATATAGGCTCCATTATGCGTGTGTTTAGCGATATATTTCGTGATATACTGGAGAAATATATTTATTCGTTCGGAGCGAAGGAATCGGGATTTTTTTTTTCCGTGGTACACGTTCATCGACGAATAAGCGGTGTGTCTGTGTGTTTGCGATTGTGCGTGCGTGT
>NC_069003.1:4406944-4410938 GCF_001194135.2 Octopus bimaculoides
ATATATATATATATATATATATAAGTACATATGCATATACATACACACATATATATATATATATATGTATGTATACACATATATATATAATCATGTAGTGCTGGAAATTCGGTTACTCTTTATCTTAATTCATATTATTTTCCCTATTTTTTTATTACAGATATTTTTGTATTTTTGTTTCTTAGTAGTTAGACCATAATGTTCGGTTTTGGAACAATACATTTCCGAGGTCCATCGACTTTTCCAGACCTTCTTGGTCTTCATCTTCTGCTTGGAATAATATTAGTACTGGTCGTTATCGCTGTTAAGGCTACTCGAAAACAAGCAACAACAACAAAAATAACATTAAAAAAAACTAAAATAAATGCATACGAAACAATAATAATAATAATAATAATAATAATTAATAATAATAATAGTGATCTGAAAAGGAAAAAGATATTTTTCCAGACAAGAATCATGGGTACGATGGTTGCCTATGCCTTCTTTCTGATTGGTTAGTTTACAGCTGACTTTAAATATTCTTGACCATTGACATCAAGATGCATTCAGTAATCTGTACGATCTTACGCCATCTTGTCTGCTGTCCGTTTGTTGCTAGGTGGTGCTATTCGTTGAAGTTTAGGTTTTTCTTGTATATTTTTCTTGCTCTTAGTATAATGTCTTACATGACCAAATTTCTTATGTTTTGTTTGTTTGTTGTTGGTCGTTTTTCGTTAGACTTTCGTTGGGTAGGCAAGAGGTGTACGTTAAAAGATTCGGGTAGGAAGAGAAGAGACAAGCAGCACTGTTTGCTAAGGCGAATATCTAGCATTGTGTTGTGTCCGCTGTGTAACTTAACGTGTTGTATTGGCACCAAGAAATTGTTCAGCAGATAGTTACGGTTGAAACGCAGTGAAGTCGTGTGTTCAAGAATTGGCATATATATTCTTTTATTCTTTTATTTGTTTCAATCATTTGGCTGTGGCCATACTGGAGCACCGACTTTAGTCGAGCAAGGTTGGGGGGACAAACACACACACACACACACATATATATATATATATATATATATATATATATATATACACGACGGGCTTTTTTCAGTTTCCGCCAACCAAATCTACTCACAGCACTTTGGTTGGCCCGGGGCTATAGTAGATAACACTTGCCTAAGGTCGCAAGGTACTTACCGCTCAGCCACTCCTATATATGCAAGCATAACATGACACACGTGCCATTACAATGAACGATTGACTAGAATCAAATAGGGAGGGAAAGAAACAGAAAGAGAGAGAGAAGGAGAAACACAGACAGACAGATAGACTGACAGACAAACATTCGCGAATTATTAAATTCCTTGGAACACGAAAAAAGTAAATGGGAATTGAATTTTTTTGAGAGAATAATTACATATAATAATATTGTTCCAGTTTCCAAAATTCCATTCCGTTTAGTTTTATGCCGATATCTGATAGCTCCTTTGCATTTTCCCTTTTGCAGATAACGGCAGAAATGTGGTTTTAGGTCATTATGGCCGCTATTTCTAGCATGTCAGGTTCCGACTACGTTGTATGCCATTCTCCGGGTTCTTGGCCACATATTTTAGGGATATTTTGGATGTATAATGCGGCGTCTAACTTACTTTGACCTTAGGCTTTTTCTTGATAATTCCCCTTCAGCAGATAAGTCTGTGCAGGTGATTGGATGAATTTAGGGACCAATCTCACTTAAGATTAATTAGTACCTTCTCGTTGGATATAATTCCGAAAGCGTTAAGAGAAGACAAGATCAATCTGTGTCAGACATGAACTCTTGTTTACAGAGGTTAAATTAAATAAGGTATGTACAGGGTATCCACAAGGTCTGGGTAGATGGAGTAGATAAAATCATAACATAAACAATTAAATATAAGAAATAATAATCTCTTAAAGTATGTGTAAATCCCCATGTGGGTACATGGAGTAAATAAAATCATATCATAAACAGTTAAATATAAGAAATAATTTCTTAAAGTATGTGTTAATCCCCATGTACCCAGACTTTGTGGACACCCTGTATATTACTGACTCAGAATGAAGTTCATGGGTATTGTATAAAAAGGGAAGAGGTCATTTCTGGACCTTTTCTTAATAGACATTGTCTCCTAAAAACACTCACCCAATTAGAAACGGCTAGAAACTCCTCATCGGGCACGCAAACTAATTTTGTTTTACGAATTAATTAGAGGATAAATTGAAGCAATTATCCTCTAATTGTTTCACGAGTAACAGTTAACATGTGGCTACTGCTACATGACCGCAGGTTTCAACATCTCTTAGGACGTGTGGTGGTAGTGATGGTGGTCGTGGTCGTCGTCGTCATCGGCGTCGTTGTTGTTGTTGTTGTTTAGGCCCACCGTGTCTACGAACATTGAACAGTTTAATGATTAAAGGGTTTCTTTAACATTGGTCAGCTCATCCTTTTGCATATGTACAACTGCTTTGGTCAATATGTCCTTCACTTTTTAAGACTCTATGAAATGATTTAATGGAAATCTGGCTAAAGTTTTGGTGGCCAAGCGGAAATGTCTAGAATATCCCCTTGATTCACACTATGGCTATCTTCGTCAGCTACATCCCTTTCCAACCCAGGCTGTTGAATAGTAGTCTGTAACTTGGAGTGAAACAAATCAGTTTCTATCGCCATTTGCGGAGTTGCAAATGGTGATGCGTCCAGTACAGCTTTGAAAACATTAATCACCACAAACTACTGTTACCATGTAGGTTGTGCCGTATCCACTGTTGTCACATTGTTTGCCCCTCCAGAACGTCAAAACAGAAACCCGTCATATGACTTTAAAAGCTACAGTTGGAACATCTCTGCTTTCCGTCATTAAGCTTTAAAAATCGCTCTATGGTTTTCGGCGGTCATTATTACGGGTTTTCGATATCGTTTCGTGTCATTTCATTTTTCAGTTCTTTCCGAAAGCGTATCATAAATGTACCAAGGACTACCGTTATCTACAATGTCGTTCTTTTTGAGCCCCGTGTTGCATTGGCCAACGTATTATATCACATGATTATAGATAGATCTACAACGCCTCAACATTGTCTGCTTCCTGCCTCCATCTTGTAGGCTCTACCGTGACCATCAGAAGAAACACCACGGTACATGTCCGCAAGGATAACTGTTAGCTGTCTCTGTTTGGAGAGGATTCTGAGATGTCGGCTGCTTCAAGAGACGCTGAGATATACATCCTCCATTTTGCAACCCCTGGATTTAATCTAAAGGCAGCGTGGCTTCTTCTTTGGTCATATATCTTCGCAAAGTATATTTTGATCTAGGTCACGCATACAAAATTCTTCTTACTGGCTAGGGGCCTTAGCCAAAGTGTTTGTTAATGCCGTCACTTTTGCTCAAAACAACTTTTGTTTTGTTTTTCTTTTGTGTGGTGGGATTTCGTTCACATTTCGCTCGCGTCTTCAATTGATAACACAGACATCATCGTCATCATCATCATCAATATCATCAACATTATCATCATCAGCAGCAGCACCATCAATATCATTATTATTGTTGTTATTGCTTCTGCTGCTATCATTGTGCTTTCGTTTTCGTGATTATCCATAACAACTCACACACACACAAACACACACACACACATATATAACCTTGGTTCTTCCAATTACAGACTTGGGTAAATTTGGTCCTCGCACGAAATCTCTTCTCTGTGTCTGTCTGTCTGTCTGTGTTGAGGGGCATCTTTTATCTTTTACTTGTTTCAGCCATGAGATTGTGGCCAAACTCCAGCCACAATTCGGCCATACTGGGGCACTGCCTTGAAGTGTTTAGTGAAAAAAATCGACCCTAGTGTTTACATTTTCGAGCCTTATACTTATTCTATCGATCTCTTTTTCTCAAACCGGTATGTGACTGGGTGAGGAAACGCAAACGAACCAAGACCGTTTCTCAAGACTTACATATATAGCTATACACACACAGACACATATACATATAAATTGATATATATATA
>NC_069003.1:4411203-4414062 GCF_001194135.2 Octopus bimaculoides
ATATATATATATATAAATGCGTACTTACATTATGAGAAAGATATCAAATAAAGTGGATCCCAGTGAAGAGAGAGGGGAAGGTGAGGCAAGACGGTTTCAAGTGGTGGAGGAGGTGTCGAAGTAGCTAGAGAGAGAGAGAGAGGAGGGAAGAAAAAGTGTCTAGCTTCTCCCCCATCAAAACAAAAATAACGACTAAAACAAAAGAAAAATGAGGCGTTTAAATACAAAAAAAAAAACTTAAAAATACAGAATTTACAAAGTAATAAAATGGCTAATCAAGAAAGACAGAAATTGGTCACGTGCGAGTAATATATTAGGATGATTTAAATAATTAACTCATGGGTGTATGTCTGTGTATGTGTGAGTGTTTCTGCATGCGTATGTGTATGTATGTATGTGTCTGTACGTGTTTTATAATGTAACGATGTCTGAACATCAGTGATGTTTTTTCGAGAAGTTTTTGCTAGGGTTTTTTCAATTTTTTTTGGTTTCTTTCCAAATTTATTATTCTCTGTTTTTATTTATTACAGTTTTTGCTTATTTTTATTATTCCTAATTTTTATGCCTTTATTTCACGAAAATAATTCTAAGAATTACGGGTTGGAGAGGGTTATATACTTTTTTTTTCTTAAAATTTATATAATTTTTTTATTTTCTTGAATATCAGAATGTTCCAAGTAAATTTCTGAAATGATGCTCAAAGTGCAGAAGAGAGGAGGGAAATGGAAGGGGCGTGTGTATTCTGATTACGTCTTTATTTCTTTACTAATTAATATGATTTATTTAAGATTCTTTATCGGCTGAATTATAGGGTATGGATGGTGCTTGGTGATTTTGTTTGTAGCTACTTAAAACAAAGAAGTAATGCTTGTAACATCTTCTGAAACATCAGTGATATGATCACGTACATACATGGGCAAACACACTCACAAACACGTACACACACTGATACATACATACATACATACATAGGTAGTGGATAGCGATTTTCTTCACTACTTCAGGGAGCGACGAACCTGCCTGACAGGAGTCCCGGGCTCAGCTGGCTCCGGCTGACAGTACCTGGTATGGGCCCCTATCCAGGGTTACGGAAAAAAGACAACCTTCAAAGAAATCCGGAGTGGAGCCCCGTAGGCGGTTTAGTGTTCAACTCGACACTCTTCCGGCAGCTCCTGCAACCAAGCTGGTGCCAAACGTAATGTTCTGAACTCCTTTGGACTACATCAGCAAAGTCGGGAGAGGAATCCTGACGATTGGGCTACCCAGGATTTTCTTACATCCAGCCCAGGACTGCGCAAAACCGGAGAGGAAACTGGAGAGGACATGAAATGTAAAAACCAGGCTGGATCAGTTTATGCGCAACTCCATTGTATCCCGAGACAAAAGGATGCCAACAACATACATGTGTATGTCAAAGGCGCGGGGCCCGGTGGTTAGGGTATTCGGTTCATGATTTTAAGGTCGTGATTTCGATATCCGGCGCGCGTTGCTCCGCTCCTAATTAGTCCTAACAAAAATGAGGAGAACCTGTATTTCAAAGGGCAAACCTTGTCACATCCTGAGAACTATGTTAAGGATATGCGGGTCTGTGGAGTGTTCAGACGTTTGCGCTTTATTTTCACGTGCTGTCTGTCTGTTCCGTTCTGCGGGTGCGTGTGCGGGTGCGTGTACCTTTGTGTCTGTGTTTGTTCCCCTCCACCACCGCGTCACGACTTGTGTTCGTGTGTTTACGTCCCCGTAACTTAACTGTTCAGCAAGAAAGACTGACAGGATGAGTATTAAGCTGAAAAGAAAACTCGTCGATGTGACGATATATAATAGCTTTTATCTTTTACTCGTTTCTACCATTAGACACCGACAATGCTGGAGCACTGCCTTGACAAAGATTTAATCGAATGAATCGAATCCGTGCTTATTTATTTTTAGCTCAATACTCATCCTATCGCTCTCTTTTGCCGAACAGCTAAGTTACGAGGATGTAAACACACCAACACAGGTTGTGACGCGGTGGTGGAGGAACAAACACAGACAAAAAGATACACACACAACACACACACACACACACATATATATATATAGGACAGGCTCCTTTCAGTTTCCGTCTACCAAATCCACTCACAGGACAGTGGTCATCCCGAGGCTATAATAGAAGATACTTGCCCAAGAAGCCACACAAGGTGACTGAACCCGGGGCTATATGGTTCGGAAGCAAGCTTGTAACCGCACAGCAGCCACACCTCACATTTGTTATATACGACCATAATACATTCAGCTGGCTTCACGCTGCTCATCGACTTCACATTCCTTTAGAACGATAACCGTCGCATTTGAGAGAGGTTTTCCTTCTATTTCCAGAAAAGCAATCAGTTGCATCTATCTCCTCCTTCACTGGCCTGCAGCAGTAGGATCGTTTATCTAGAGGTGAACGCAACGTTTCGGTCTGTATTGTGACGATGCTCTTAAGAAGATCTTGCTTCGTTTAACGCGCCTACATTTTACGCTCGAATATTTCACTCAGAAAAAAATCAACCAATAGAATCTCACGCATTCTTTTACATGCATACCACGAAGCGTGTACGTATGACTGTGCGCGTATACATTTGTGTGTGTGTGTGTGTATCTGTGTACGCGCCTGTGTGTCCAAGCACAGACGCGTAGACACAGACACATACACACATACACACACACGCATATATATATATATATATATATATATATATATATATTCTTTTACTTGTTTCAGTCATTTGACTGCTGCCATTCTGGGGCACTGCCTCTAGTCGAGCAAATCGACCCCATGACTTATTCTTTGGATGCCTAGTACTTATTCTATCGGTCTCTCTTGCCGAACCGCTAAGT
>NC_069003.1:4414252-4415561 GCF_001194135.2 Octopus bimaculoides
TATATATATATGTTTACATATATACAACAGGCTTCCTTGAGTTTCCCTCTACCAAATCCGCTCACAATGCTTTGGTCGGCCCGAGACTATAGTAGAAGATCCTTGCCCAAATTGCCACGCAATGGGAATGAACTCGGAACCATGTGGTTGGTAAGCAAGCTATTTACCACACAGCCACTCCTGCGCCTATATATATATAAAACAAAGTCGGACACACATATATGAGGTGTGTATGTAGTTAGTTTTCCAGGCGGCTGCGTCTTTTAAGCGTAGGGGAATATAATCTCAATGCCCATGGCGTAAAAACACCCGAAAGCCGGGCATAGCCAAGTAGGATAACTCTCATAACATCCCTTTTTTTTATTTGGAGCGACAGATAGCGTTGTTTCGTCATTTGTTTCAAATTTTGGTACACGGCCAGCAATTTAGGGGGGGGGGGTAAATCGATTACAGGGACCCCATTCTACGATTGATATCTGCTTCATCGAAACTCGGAAGGATGCGAAGCAATGTCGATCGCAGAGAAATTTGTCCTTAAAAGGTAAAGACGGGCGAAATAGCAAGCATTCTGCCCGACATGCTCACAAGCCTGCCAACTGGCCGTCTCTTGTACGCTTGTATATTAATGACTGCTGAGGGAAGCCCGGGCTCAGAAGCAGATCCCATAGAGCCCAATGTTTGTGCAATATGGATACCTCGGAACTACACCCAAACACGCGAGCATATTTCACGCAGCCGTTTGTCAAATAGTTTGATGAACGGCTACGTGAAATTATGATAAATGTTTGCAAATTTCGGGCCTTGTGCCTAGAGTAGAAAAGATTATTTACGTTATCACCATCATCACCCCCACCACCATCATCATTTATCATCATCATCATCGTCATCTTCATGACTACCACTGCTACTGTTATCACTATCAAATGCATCAACAATAACGTCATCATCATCATCATCATCATTCGTCAATTCTGTAATCGATTGCTGGCGCTAATAATGAAATGATCAGAGTTGCGCGCCGTTTTATCTACCTGCTTCAAAATCTGTAAGTGTATTTATGTGTTATCGCACGTCTAATGTAATATGTTAGTGTCTGAATCAATATGTTTGTATGTTTAGGTGTCATAGCGGTTTAAATAGATCTCTGTGTGTGTGTGTGGGGGGGGGTGCTTGTAAATATAGTATAAAAGGGCATTTTCTTATGTGTATATGCGTGTCAGTAAGTATATATCTACATATATATATATATGCATATATACACGCACATACACACACACACACACACACACACACACACACACATATATAT
>NC_069003.1:4416372-4417836 GCF_001194135.2 Octopus bimaculoides
CAATGGTTAGGGACGTGGCAGCGTACAGTATAAAGCTCGTCACCTTCAGAATTACCCAATAATATCCTGTAGCATCATTATGTTTCCAAGGCGACGATCTGACAGAATCGTTAGCACGCCTGGCGAAATGCTTAGCGGTATTTCGTCTGCCGCTACGTTCTGAGTTCTAATTCCACCGAGGCTGACTTTTACCTTTCATCCTTTCGGGGTCGATTAAATAAGTACCAGTTGAGTACTGGGGTTCGATGTAATCGACTTGGCCCTTCCTCTAAAGATTTCAGGCCTTGTGTCTATAATAAAAAGGATTATAATGTACTTCTATGAAGATGGCGAGCCGGCAGCATGGTTAGCACGCCGGGCGAAATGCTTAGCGGTATTTCGGATGCCGCTATGTTCTGAGTTCAAATTCCGCTGAGGTCGGCTTTGCCTTTTATCCTTTCGGGGTCGATTAAATAAGTACCAGTGACACACTGAGGTCGATATTATCGCCTGTCCACTTCCTCCAAATTTCAGATCTTGTGCCTAGAGTAGAATGGATTATTATTATTATTATTATTATTTATATTACTAAGTCGGTGAGCTGGCAGAATCGTTAGCACGTCGGGAAAAAATGGCTAGCGTATTTCGTCTGCCGCTACGTTGTGAGTTCAAATTCCGTCGAGGTCGATTTTGCCTTTCAACCTTTCGGGGTCGATGAAATATGTATCAGTCCAGTATTGGGGTATATATTATCAACTATGCCCTTTCACCCAGAATTCTCAAGGCCTTGTGCCTGGAGTAGAAAATAAATATTATATACTTCCGTTCTTATGTCTGACTATACGTCGATTCCTAATTCTTCAAACGCACACACACACACACACACATACATATATAAATACATACATATATATATATATATATATATGTATATATATGCAAACGTGTATGTGAATGCCTGTTTCCATACTTGTCTGTCTGTGTGTGTGTGTGTGCGCGTGCGCAGTTGCTAGATTATGCTTGTGATATTTGCATATGTATCAATACGTAGTCGACTGCGTGGATATAAAAGTACGTGCGTGTGCGTTCGTATGTATTGCATCCTATATGTGAACGTGTGCGTGTATATATGTGCATGCACGTGAGTACATGACTGTCTGAGTGTGTAAAGAGATATCTGTGTACGTGGACATGACTGTTTGTATGTATATATTTATGTATGTGTGCGTATTTTTCTAAATGTATATGTGCGATTCTGGGAGTGTGGCTTTGTGCAAGCGGTAAGACGCACGTGTGCTTGTAGCGGTCTGATAACGTGTGTGCGTGTGTACCTTTGTGTAGATTAAAGAAAATATTTGACGAAAAGTATACGCGTAGACGAATGTGCGCGAGTATACATGCACCCGCGTTTGTGTACTCGTGTGTGTGTGTATATATATATATATATATATATATATATATATATATATATATATATATATATAT
>NC_069003.1:4418340-4420615 GCF_001194135.2 Octopus bimaculoides
TATATATATATATATGCATGTTGATATAAATATATATATTTATATTTATACTTATATTTGTATATGTACATATATATATGTAAGTGTATATATATATATATATATATATATACACACACAAACATATATACATACATATGCACACACACTGACATATATATATGTATGTATATATATATGCGTATGTTTGTTGATGTGTGTGTTTGTGTGTGTGTGTCTGAACATCTATGTGAACACACCTTTCGGCTTATGACTATGCGTCCGCGTGTATATAGGAATGACTACGTAATGACAGAAATGAGGGCGGAGTATACAGCATAATGAGCGGGGGTGGAGATTTGAAAAAAAATATAGATATCATTTAGGATCGCTTTACGTAAACAATTGCTCGTCTGAATAATATTGAGGATTTACGTGTTCGCAGAACGTCATAAGAGAAAGACGGAGAGTGACGTCATAGGTTCAATTTAAGGGGAAATACTGCCATGTTTGGAATATCTAAAAACTGCTCTACTATACTACGTGCGCTGTCACATGTAGGCACATGTTCACCGTTGTTCACATATATTAGTACGTGTATGAATGCATACACACGTACAGACTGACTAGAAGGCATGCATGTATGTTTGTGGAGAAGTGTGAAAACGATTATATACATAGATATATACACGCATATATGTATGTATATATATATATATATGTGTGTGTGTGTGTGTGTGTGTGTGTGTGTGTATGTGTGTGTGTGTATGTATATACATGTATGAATGTATATTTCTATTCATAAATACACACACACACACACACACACATATATATATACACATATGCATATATACATATATATGTATGTGTGTATACATATCAATATATATACATATGTGTTTGTGCATGCATGTATGTGTTCACACACACACACACACATATATACATATATACACATACATATATATATATATATATATAAGCATATATATGTGTGTGTATATTCATATGTATTTATAGATATATGTATATATGCGTGTGTGTTTGTATGTATAGTATGTATGTATACACACGTACAGGCATACACAAATGCCTTTCATATATACACAGGCGGAATTCTGTGTACGTCTCAGAGTAACTATAACAGTAATGCATTTGCGTGTAGCTCAATGTCATATTCACACACATATATACACACACACACTCTCTCCCGCTCTCTCTCTCTCTCTCCCTCTAACTCTCCCCCTCTTCTCTTTCTTTCTGTCCCTCTCTTAAAGATCAGCGCAGTTCTGTCACGTTATTGTTACAAAGATATCACTTTCTCACTTATTCAAGCAATGGCGGAAATTGGCGAGTGGGAGTTTGACGGCTTTCATGTTGCTGTGTACATGGGTTTGCGTGTCTATGCTTTCATTCGTCAGTGTGAGCGTCTGTAGAATTATCGGTATGTTGTGTGCTTGTGTGTGTGAGCGTGTTTGTGTGCGTGCCTCTGTGCTTCTGTGACGATTTTTGTGTGTGTAATATATCTATTTAACCGCCATAATAGTTAAATGATGTTCCCCATTATGTACCGACACCCCACCCCCCAACCTTTGCATCACCATCACGCATTGTATGTACACGCACGATTTTATACGCACACCACTTATATAAACACAAATAATGTAAATTCTATCTTTCTATCTATCTATCTATCTATCTATCTATTTGTACATATATACATACATATATATATATATATATATATATATATATATACAAACATACATCCATACACACACATATATATACATACAAACGTATATACATACATACATATATGTGTATGTGTATGTATATATATATATATATGTATGTATGCATGCATGCATGCATACATACATGCATTTGTGTTAGTATATAGAGAGGCTGATCGATCAAGTGATAAATTTTCACATGCATGTATGTTTCTTCAGCTATAAATATACACACACTTATATATGTGTGTGTGATTATATAGTACGTGTAATATGCATACATGCACTCACACACACACACACACAGACACCTCTGTATATATTTCTAAACATACTACACATAGACTTACACGCATGCGTCCCACACATACGCACACATATATCCGTGTGTATAGGTATAATTAGATAGAGTAGTTATGCGTGTGTACATACGTATGTGTGTCTATGCCTAATAGAGAGAGAGAGAGAGAGAGAGAGAGATTTATATGTAGTTAAACTTTATACATGCAAACACCCATATAAATAGACACATACATTCATACATATATATATATATA
>NC_069003.1:4421147-4425212 GCF_001194135.2 Octopus bimaculoides
CTCACATGTCACCTTATTTTCGCCTACTTAAAGAATATTCCCACTGCTTCTTTTATTCCTGAATGTATACACAATTATCATTATAAAATGCGATGCTGATGGCGGGATATGATTTTTATCGCTGTCTTCTCAGCCTGAGCTCTTCTGGTGCCAAAATGCAATACTCCAATATTCTCTAGCAAAGCAACTATTTGCATACAGGATCATATTTTGCTACCTCGTAAACAGCAACCATTCGTACCGCAAACATTTAATGTAGCTCGGCTTCTTCAATACCTGAAATAATAAAATAGGGGGGGGGGTCCATTCATTCGCGTGCACGCGTGCACGTGTGTGTAATATATGTACTTAATGTATCTATTTTTATATATATATATATATATATGTATATGAATGTTCGTTTCTGTTTTTAATAATTTAATTTCCTCCTCTCTGAGGAAGGAGTTGGTTTCTTTCGAAGATATACTCTTCCCTCTTTTTTAAATGAAGATAACAAAAACGATGTCAAAAATTAAATTAAAGAAATGTCTTCAATATTTTTACGCTTCCACTTACAGATTGTATTTTTAATGTGTGTGTTAGTTCGTTGATTAATTTCCCTAAAAACCCTAGATTATTCAGATTGTCACGTAGGCATTTACAGACCTGTTATATCGCAATACTACACAGTGGCTGTGTGAGCTACGAAATACTCGTCGCCACTGTTAAATCGCACGTTCGGATGACCTCTAATCAACTATTATTTCTTTATTTGGCACGACGGCCACAACACAGAGGGGACACTACAAGGACAGACACAGCACCACAATGGGGACAAAAAACATAAAACGAATGAGAATGAGATGTTATATAAAAAAGAAAGAAAGAAAATGACTGCAAGGCCCCATTCCCAACTACTCCGACGTCCCCTCTATATCTACGTATTGGGCTAGCCTAATTCATCGTCTGAGGGCGTCGACACAACAAGACAACAACAAGTGCACGAATTATTATCGCCATAAATGTAAATTTATAATTTGGGCAGAGAAATCGGAGGTTTCGAATTAGTTGTCCATTGTTATCTTCTTTCTCCTTGAGTTTCAAGGAATATACACATCAGCAGGAGAGCTGACTTCTATGAAGGTAGACACATTTTATTGTTTGCCCCAAAACGACAATATTTCGCTTGTTATGTTTACACTTGACAATTGTTTTGATGGGAATCTTACACTAATATTGCTTATGTGGATGTTTCTTGTTTATATGTATGTATGTACGTATGTAAATACGCGAATATAACATGGAAGGAGTATGTATTTGATCCTGCGTCGTCTCGAATGATGCTGCATATATCGTACAACTCTATAACGATTTCGGCAAACATAGCATCAACACATGCATACACAGAGGTATGCTCATATGACGTCAGATTCACGCACAACACACACACCCACACATACACACACACATACAAAAGTAGACATAGACAAACGCTCACACACATGCCCACACATATTCATAGATGTGTGGGCATGTGTGCTGATAGATATGAATATCATTTCACCGATGATACCGAATCACAACTGAAATACATGATGATTGCGAATTCCGCCCCCGTTTCCCTCTCTTCCTCTCTGTATATCTCTTTCTCTGCACCTGCCCCCTCCCCATATTTCTCACTGTATCTCTCTCCATTTTGTTTCTCTCTTCCTCTGTATTTCCCTTCTTTTTCTTATAATTTCACATTCATACAAATAATTCTTTGTGGGGTTAAATGACTCCTGCATCGTTGTCTTAAGCTTGCTAACTCTCTCTCTCTCTTTCTCTCTCTCTCTCTTCATATATGTACACTTGACATTGATTCCAAATTTTGGCACAAGGCCAGCAACTTTCGAGGAGCGGGTAAGCAGATTACATCGGCGCCAGCGCTCAACTGGTGTTATTCTATCGACCTCGACGGAATTTGAACTTAGTACGTAAAGACGGGCGAAATGCCGCCAAGTATCTTGCCCGGCATGCTAATGATTCTACCAGCTCACCGCCTTATGTACACTTAGTATTAATACGGAATAAATTTCATAACATTAAGGGAGGTATTTATAGAGATGATGGTACATTAATTTTAAAGCTTACAATAAAAAAACAGGGTTGTTATTTCATAAAATTTACCGTCATTTTATTTAATGACCTCATTTGAAAAATATAGTAAATTGTACTCTTAAGAGAGTGAATTAAGAGAGTGAATTAGACACGTGCATTAAAATTAATTTTTTAAGCTTATACGTAGACAATGATTAAAACAAGTCACCATACCTTTTTAGGAATATTCCCATGTATTTGGATAAGCGCTTAGCATGTTCTTATAAGGAAAGAGCCACAATAAACAACAAGGAGAATATGTCCATTGATGCCATAGAAAACATTAAATATCAGAGTCATATGACAATCGACATAAAGTATTGCACGAGTGAAACGTGGTATAATTCTCCGTTTTTCAATTAATCTAACTACCTTAGTAGACTAAGACGTTTTCTATCTTGTAAGGACTAATTGTTCTTACGGACGTAAGTACAGGAAGATCTTTAACACATTCTCACTACAAATGAACTACCCTAAACGAATAAAAACGGTTACCACGTAAGCGTTCATTAATAATAATAATAATAATAATAATAATAATAATAATAATAATAATAATAATAATAATAATAATAAGGAAATAATGAATAATTCAAATGAACAGACTCCCACACAACAACACGACACAGAAATGCAATCTCCACTCTCAACGCTGAACAGTGACTAACTACAAAAATCATTTATATATGCAACCACCCTCACATCTAAAATTAACCAAAACCGCATTGATTATATAGGAATATCTGATGATCAATTAAAAGCTGACTATATCTGCATAGCGAAACATTTAGAACATTGGAAGGAAGACACAGCATTTGCAAAAAAAAAAAAGAGTATATTGTTTTTTGGTTCTTTTTCTTTTTCTCAAATAACCTTATACTCCACGTTATAAAATAGTGACTCTTAGATCATGCATTAATTCGTGTACACCAAAATGCTTTCTGAGTCCTTTGCACACACGAAAGTCAATTAATCCTGGAACACTAAAACCAACAAATTGAATCACCGCAGGGAATTAATTTCTTCATGCATTCACAGGCGTAATATCTTCTTAAGTGCCATAATGAAATAGCTTCTTCAATAACATGAAATCCAAACGAAACGTATTTTTCTCTTCCCTCTTCAAATAATACCTGCCGTTTTAATTAGTAATAATCAGCAAATAACACAGTAAGTAATACAGCAAACTCCAGACATTTCCTCAAATAAGTCAAACCACTGTAATTCGGTCAATGCGATCTTTTTTTTTTCTCCTAAAATAGTTCGCTATCAAAACCCCACAAAGGAATACAATTTCCTTTTCTCTTCATGCGTTTCAATAGACACATGAACACACATACACCTACGCTAAGCAGTTTCTACGAAGACACAGAAACAGAAAAAAACTCCGTGATGCATTAACTAACATTGACACACGTCATACAAAATAGGATACACGCATTTATGATACGTAACAGTCTGCTTGCTGTATTTTTTTAAGAATGAAGGCAAACTGTTAGTTTTGATCCCGCAATACTTAATTAGTAATGCTAAGGGAAAACTAACAGTTGTGATTCTTAGACAACATATTTAGGTAATAATTATAAACTGCATTGTGTACTACAGCTAATTAGGTTCCCTTTCTACTTAATATATTTCTTTACTATATACGTATAGCTTTATATGTGTGTATGTAGGCGGGGGGAGCTGGCAGAAACGTTAGCACGCCGAGGGAGATGCTTAGCAGTATTTCGTCTGCCGTTAGGTTCTGAGTTCAAATTCCGCCGAAGTCGACTTTGTCTTTTATCCTTTCGGGGTCGATTAAATAAGTACCAGTTAAGCACTGGGGTCGATGTAATCGACTTAATCTGTTTGTCCCCTCTGTGTTTAGCCCCCTGTGGGCAATAAAGACATATTTATATGTGTGTATGTATGTATATATATATATATATATATATATATATATAT
>NC_069003.1:4429769-4431776 GCF_001194135.2 Octopus bimaculoides
GTCGAATTAAAACCCAGGAACATTTGCGAGTCGAATTAAATCCCTGTAGCATTTGTGAGTCGAATTAAATCCCACAATCATTTGGCAGTCGAAGTAAAGCCCAGTAGCATTTGCGAGTCGAATTAAAACCCAGGAACATTTGCGAGTCGAATTAAATCCCTGTAGCATTTGTGAGTCGAATTAAATCCCACCGTTATTTGGGATTCGAATTAAAGCCTAGTAGCATTTGTGAGTCGAATTAAAGTTTCAGTATCCTTTGAGGGATGAAGTAAAGCGGATCTCCAGCATTCGTGTCTGCATCCGCAACCAGAAGTCACGAAAACCCTGAGAAACGTTGTGGTTCAGCCCTTCCTCATTCATTTTAGTATGCTGTTTACAAAAACCTCTGCAAAATTACGTTTAGATATTGCCTTACTTTCAATTAATGCGAGGTTTCTGTTAATTCAAATAATTTTTCATTCATTATTTCAACATCTGTAAATTCAAAAACCGCAGTAACTAAATGTCCCTGTTATCGCTGCGGAGTAAATAAAATATAGTACCAGCCGAATAGTGATGTGAACTATAGATTTCTGCCATTATGCCACTGCAAACTGTAAGAAATTATTATTTCAATAAAAATGTTATTTTTCTTTAATATTACTGCTTTTAATAATAATCCTTTCTACTATAGGTACAAGACCTGAAATTTGGGGTTGGGGAGATTACATCCACCTCAGTTCTTCACTGGTACTTAATTTATCGACCCCGAAAGGATGAAAGGCAAAGTCGACATGGGCGGAATTTGAACTCAAAGCATAACAGCAAACGAAATACCTCTAAATATTTCGCTCGGCGTGCTAAGGATTCTGCCAGCTCACCGCCTTATAAGTCGACCTCGGCAGAGTTTGAACTCAGACCATAGAGACTGACGAAATGACGCAAGCTATTCTGCCGGCGTGCTAACGATTCAGCCAACTCACCGCCTTAACTTCCAATAATATTAATAATAATAATAACATCGTACTCACAGTTTGTGCTAACCTCCAGCTAAACAACTGCAATAACTACAAAGACATCCATTCATAATGCAAAGTGTAAGCTCTAACATAGATGGTTATATCCACATATCATGTTGCTTCTCGCCTTTATGTCTCTGTCCTGATATGTCTCTGTATAAGATGCAGACGATACAATATACACACACATATATATATATATAGGACTGTAGACATGTCTAGTTTTATGTGGACAACTTGTGTATTGTTCTGCATATAATATTTTATCGAACGGTCGTACTGATGAGCTTCGGATGGGTTATGTAAGTATAAATTACATTAATCCATGAATGCGCGAAACCTGGTCTACGACTAATTCTTTATTTTTGTATATTTCCATTTGTCTTGTTCATGTGTGCTCTGAGTTTCTCTGGAGAACATTCGTTTCTTTTGTGGTTTGACCGTTGATGGTCGATTTCTAGCGGAAAGGATGTCCACTTAGTGGTCATCCCTTCTCACATGTATGTTATATATATTCAGATATGTGTTACATATATTCACACATATCTGTAGGTGTATATGTATGTGTGTATAGTATATATTATATATGTCTGTGCATGTCTTTTGTGCGTGTGTGAATGTGTGTATAGCTGTATATATCCTCATAAATATTTAGGAGATAACTTCATATTTTATCGTATAAATTCTAAAATTATATATTTTGTATACCCTTCAATTACGTTCCTTCTCATATCCTATTCATTCTATTATTTTTCATTTTAGCCTCCATATTGTATTCTACATACAGTCTGATATTATATTGCTCTTGTCTTTTTAATATATAGTCTATATCTTCATATTATATTGTCCACAGGATCGTATCATATTCTTCATATATTTCTATTTTATATTGTGTATAACCTCTTGCGATATTCCTCACAGCCTCACCTTTGCATTATATTCCTGTTATATTGTTTAAATAACCATATATAAATATAATATAATATACATATATATATATATATATATA
>NC_069003.1:4432459-4434853 GCF_001194135.2 Octopus bimaculoides
ATATATATATATATATATAGCACTTGATAGGGTACTTTTCGGCTAATCATACCTTAACGTAACAGTATACTGTATATATGTGTGTGTGTGTGTGTGTGTGTGTGTGTAAGTATGTGTGTGTACGTATGTTTTATGTGTGTCATTATTTACTTGATTTCAAGATTTCTTGGCAATAGAGAAAAAACCCTTTTCTAACCTAGATCCAAGTTTCCTTCATTGGAATTTCAACATCAACAACACGGTATATTTGTATGTGTGTATGTTTGTATGTATGTATGTATGTTTGTATGTATGTATGTATGTATGTATGTGCAGATTTGTATGTTTTATGAATGTATTCTCATGGATATAGCTGCATATGTAGACTTGCTTATAACTCCAACAGGAATGAGTTTTGGAGTTACGGTTTCTTCTATAACTACAGTTAGAAAGACTTTTTTCACCTGTTGAGCTGTTGCTTTCGTTCTGTGTTTCGATTGTGTTGTTGACGATGTTGTGTCCAGCCATGTTTGTAGTAACTCTCTACATGCTAAACTCAAGTTTCAGTCGAAAACCTATACGATCCTAAATGAAAGGCGCCCTCAGTTAATTCTTCAAAATTAACCAGTATAGTTGTGGCTCAAAAAGGGATTTGCGTGACGGAGACTAACACAAGCCCGTTGCGGATATATATATTTCTTCTTTTACTTGTTTCAGTCACGTTGACCGAGGCCATGCTGGAACACCGCCTTTTAGTCTGAGAAATCGAGCCCTGGACTTCTTTGTAAGTCCAGTACTTATTCAATCGGTTTCTTTTCCGAATCGCTAGGCTACGTGGACGTAAACACGCCAACATTGGTTGTCCAACGACGTTAGAAGGACAAACACAAACACACAAATATATACATACATACATACATATATATATATATATATATATATATATAAGAACAATCATAGACCATAGACTGTTAGCTATTGAAATAGGACACAAATCTTAGAACATCAATCTTAGGTTATCTGTCATAGATCATAGGTTAAAGCCCATAGATCATAAGTCATAGGTCATAGATTAGACATCATAGTTCATAGGCATTAAATCTAGGTCATACAACTTAATTCATGGAACAAAGCTAATAGATCTTAGGACCTATACCATAGGCTAACTAATATATATTAAAAAAATGCTGTAGATTAAGTGTAATGGATAGTAGGTCATACGTCATACATTGTAGATCACAGGTCATATTTTATAAATCATAAAAAATGTATCACAGATGATGTCATATATCATCGGCCATAGATCACAGGTCATTGAACATAAGCCCATGATCAGGTCACAAGACATAGCCCAGAGGTCATAGGTCACAAGTTTGCTAGATCTGGACTGGTCAGAAGTGAGACAAGAGCAGCACTTCTGTCTGGTAAACTACACTGTAATCAAAACAAAATGGTTTTCAAATAATACAGGTAATATAAGAGGCAACATAATACCATCGCTACAGAATAATAAGACAGAAAATACATGACGCTGTCTACAGACTCTACAGTCACTGTTCTAGCTACTATTAACATCGACAAAGATTTCGATACCACTTCTCGATACCCACTAAATCTAAATATACTCTAGATCAAATTGAATAACAACACAAAAGGATGGCTAGCAAACTATTCATCAGATCACAAATTCTTTGTAGCACATAATAGCAACATTTGTAGAATTTGCGATTTTCACCTCACTATGATCGTTTTCTTCACCTCTGAGATCCGTCTTTTAAAACTCTTTTTTTTCCTAACTATTATTAATCGATCTTCCAACATATTCCAAAGAAACAAACTATGGTTTTATACACAAATAACATGGCAAGCAACATCTCCGCGATTTTACACATACTGTTGCATGACTCTACATCATTCGCAAAAAAAGCCTGTCGCCACAACAAACTATCTAAAAGTAGCACCTACGAAATATATTGTGTCCTTTTTTTGCACCCAAACTAGAGAACATTTACAAGCAAACGATACTCTCAACATAAACATACTCCCTACAGAAAATACAAATATTTGGATTTACATAAACAGTAATCCCTCACCAAATCGCGGTTCATTTATCGCGGTTTATGATTTAAGCTTACGTCGATTCCTCCTAGATGTTGCTTTGCGTTTATAATAAAATAAATATATACAAATTATAAAAATAATAAAAAAATGTATACAGTACAATACGGATTTTCACTTATCGCGGGGTGGTTTCGAACGTAAAACCCGCGATAGAATAAGTACTAGGCTTACAAAGAATAAGTCCTCGCATCGATTTGTTCGACTAAAGGCAGTGCTCGAGTATGGCCGCAGGCAGATGCCAGAAACAAGTAAAAGAGTGTGTGTGTGTGTGTATATATATATATATATATATAT
>NC_069003.1:4435020-4435613 GCF_001194135.2 Octopus bimaculoides
CATATATACATGCATATCTATACATGCGTATATGTATTTATATATAAATATATATATATATATATATATATATATATATGTATATGTCAGTATGTGTGTGCGTGTGTATTGCACTTACCATGTGCAATGCTGAGGTAAGTTCAGCAGAATTTAGGACGCTAGATGAAATAATAAGCGGCGAACTCAGCCAAACAGGTAGAGTTCACATTAGAAGAAAGAAGATCTGACATTAAAATTGCTTCTAAATTCCTACCAATTTTCTCAACCATTTTAATACTAATTGAAAGACACGCACAACAAACAGTAAAATTCGATGTTTTATAGGCATATGTGCGTGCCTATGTATATGTGCACGTGTGTGTATGAGTACGTGTGAGCGTGTGCCTGTGTGTATATATATATATGTGTATGTGTGTGTGTGTGTGTGTGTGTGTGTGTGTGTCGTCTAAAGAATGTTTTAGAGAAATTTGATATTTTAATGTATTTATGGAACAGGTTTATGTCTAATAATTGCATGTGTATTCGTATGTGGTGTATATACATATGCGTGCGTGCATGTCTCAGCATGCGTGTATATATATATATATATATAT
>NC_069003.1:4435720-4436410 GCF_001194135.2 Octopus bimaculoides
TATACACATATATGATAGATAGATAAGTAGATAGATACACATATATGTATTCATTTATTATATATATATATAAATATACATATATGAGAGATAAGTAGATAGATACACATATATATATTCATTTGTTCTATATATGCATAAATACAAATATATACTTATATGTGAGGATGCACACACATGCATATATATATATATATATATATATATATATATATATATATACATACGCAGACGCACACACTTACACATCCGTTCTTACATCCACTCATCTTTCCATATCTATATATATACAGGAATGAATGTATGTGCTGAGAGCGTTTATTTCTATATATATATATATATGCATGCGTATATCATTATTATCGTATGTCTACATATGATGTACAAATACACACACACTTATACATCCATAAATATTTGTATATAATAGGCACATACTTATACATATATTTATGTACATATATATAAATATATGTATGCATGTCTTTCGTATGTAAGTATGAACATATATATATATATATATGCACATTTGCTTAAAGTGGGATTTTTTTTCTAAATTTTAAATACTTCACTGAAATACTACAATAATATGCAGAAAACAAAAATGTTAAAATATTATGATTTGCAAAAATTGTTTTCCTTCTCTCTCTCTCTCTCTCTCTCTCTCTCTCTCTCTCTCTCTCTCTCTCT
>NC_069003.1:4436572-4439116 GCF_001194135.2 Octopus bimaculoides
CTCTCTCTCTCTCTCTCTCTCTCTCTCTCTCTCTCTCTCTCTCTCTCTCTCAATATCCATCTCTTTCTCTCCCGCTCTCTGTATTCGAAATATCTCCATATTTTGAGAGACATCAAATCAAAGTGTGCTTGTATGTATTTCTGTTCAATATACACGTGTGAATTGTGCATGCATGCTTGTATGTATACATATATATATGTATATATATGTGTGTGTATATATATATATATATATATATATATATATATGATCTCGATTATTGGGACTCTGTTCTCTCCAACGCCACCGTGAGCGATACATCCTTTGGACAACGTAGAGGATATACCACCTCCCTTGCCCTTCTTCCGAACTGCCTGGCCCTGTGTCAATATTAAAACCAATATTATCAATTGTAGTTGTAAGTTAGCGAGCTGGCAGAATCGTTAGCATCCTGGGCAAAAATTCTAAGCGGCGTTTCGTTCGTCTTTACGTTCAAATTCCCGCATTTCGCCGGTTGTTACGTCCAAACTCCGGATTTCGTTCGTCTTTACGTTGAAATTCCGGCATTTTGTCATCTGCTTTACGTTTGAACTCAGGATTTCTTTTGTCTTTACGTTCAAATTCTGCTATTTCGGCGACTGTCTTTACGTTCAAATTCCGGTTTTCATTCGTCTTTATCTTCAAATACCAGCATTTCGTCCGTCCTTACGTTGGAATTTTGACATTTCGTCGTCCGTGTTCACGTTCAAATTCCAGCATTTCGAAAATTTGAACGTAAAAGCCGAACTTTCTGAGTCCAAAATACCCCGAGGTTGACTTTGCCTTTCGTTCTTCCGGGAGTTAATAAAATAAGTACCAATTTAGAACAGGGACCGATGTAATCGACTTGCCTCGTTCCCTAAAAATGCCGACCTTATACCAAAATGTCAAGCCAATTACATTATTAATTGTAGTTATTATCAGAATATGTTTTCTACTTTAATATGGTGTAGGCCTGTTGAATACATAGTAGGTTAAATGCTTACATCCCACGTGTCTGTCAAAGTGTTTTGTTTTGAGACCCGGTGTGGAAACTAAAGTAATTACAGTGTGGGATACCCATAACAGCCAATCAAAGCACACAAAGGCTGTCAGCTTCACTTAAACATTTATCGTTTGGTGTCAAAATTTTCCTCCCACTAATTGCGATTTGGCCACTTAGGCGTTTCCATTGCATACATCGATAAATATATTCATGAATTAGCTTTAATCATTTTCTTGCTTCTGGCATGAGACATTGCGGTCATACTGGAGCACCGATTTGAAGAATTTTTTTAGTTGAATGAATCTCTGTTACGTCTATTTAAGCCTGATACTTGTTCTATAGGTTTATTTTGTTGGACCTCTATGTTACGGGAACGTAAACATTCCAAAACCAGCTGTCCGGTATATTTCATACAAATGTAACAACTAAAGAACGGATTTGGAATACTAAAATAAGCAAATGTACTTCGAGATAACACTGGTCGGATTTTAACCTTATCTACATGATATGTGTTGGGAGAGTGTGTGTGTGTGTGTGTGTGTCTGCGTGTGTGTGTGTCTGTGTGTGTGTGTGTCTGTATCTGTGTACGTTTAGCATCCTGTTGTAAACCCTTCATTGATTTTGAGCTTCCAAAGACTTCATTGGCCTCGGTAGATCCGGAAACATAAATTACTTAAATAACAAGTAATTCTTTGGACTATAGACAAATGTCTAAAATTTGGGTGGGTGGATCCAACCGATTGCATTCACCGAACCCGAAATGATAGAGCCTGTAACTGACCTCGGCGGAATTTCAACGCAGAATATAAAGACGGATAAAATGCTGCTATCGATTCTACCAGTTCGCCTCTGTAGTAAAACAAAAAATAATAAGACGAACACCTCCTTACAATACAAAAAAAAAATCGTATCGTTCATAATTCAGGCATAAACGCCCATTGTCAGGAGCGAACAGCTAGAAGAGATGCATATTTACGTGAATTCAACCACGTGGAGCGCTTAATTAAAATAATATCTTGATACTTTTTTTTACTTTTTCTCCCCCTTCTTACGTTACTTCTTTCTCTTTCTCTCCCTCTCTTTCTCTGTCTCTTTCTCTCCTTTTTTGAATTTGTAATATAGACAATTACTAAAACATATTAGGAATAACATAATAAATTGCCTTTGCGTTAGTCGATAGTCATGCTGGAGCACCGTCTTTAGTTGAACAAATCGACCCCAGGACTTATTCCTTGTAGGCCTGGTACTTACTCTATCGGTCGCTTTTTTGCGAACCGATAATGTACGGCGAGGTAAACACACCTACATACATACATATACATACATACATATATATATATATATATATATATATATATATATATATATATATATATACATGACAGGCTTCTTTAAGTTTCTGTCTACCAAATCCACTCGCAACGCTTTAGTCGGCCCAGGGATATAGTAGATGACACTTGCCCAAGGTTCCATGTGGTTGGGGAGCAAGCTTCTTACCACACACTCGTATATAATTGCACAACCATATGCATAAACATGTA
>NC_069003.1:4440922-4442110 GCF_001194135.2 Octopus bimaculoides
AATACCGCTAAGCATTTCGCACAGCGTGTTAATGTTGCTGCCAGCTCGCCGCCTTTTAATAATAATTATATTGAGTCAAATTTAGTCACAATAACAATTACGTGGACAGGGCTAAATGGAGTACATCGACTCGAGTGCTCAACTGGTGCTTGTTTTCTCGATCTCGAAAGGATGAAAGGCAAAGTCGACCACGGCGGAATTTGAACTCAGAACGTAACGGCAGATGAAATACTGCTAAGCATTCCCCCCGGCATGCTAACGTTTCTTATTTCTTTATTGCCCACAAGGGGCCAAACATAGAGGGAACGAACAAGGACAGACAAAGGGATCAAGCCGATTACATCGACCCCAGTGCGAAACTGGTACTTAATTTATCGACGCCTGAAAGGATGAAAGGTAAAGTCGAATTTGAGCTCAGAACATAAAGACAGACGAAATACCGCTAAGCATTTCGCACAGCGTGTTAATGTTGCTGCCAGCTCGCCGCCTTTTAATAATAATTATATTGAGTCAAATTTAGTCACAATAACAATTACGTGGACAGGGCTAAATGGAGTACATCGACTCGAGTGCTCAACTGGTGCTTGTTTTCTCGATCTCGAAAGGATGAAAGGCAAAGTCGATCTCAGCGGAATGTAATTGTGAGGACATATGCATCATCAAGTGATACACGCGCTCAAGTGACGATTGTCTCTACTTTCGCTATTTAAGTGTGTGAAGTATGGTTTTCTGAGATTATCATTGCATATATTAGTACAGCAGGTAGTATTATACAGTTACATCATATATTTTTATGTGTATGTCAAACAGCAGGTGGTGCCGTCGTCTTTGAATCGTAGACTTTAGGAAATATATATTGCAATGAGATATTTGCTTGCTGTGAGATAGCAGGAAATACTCTGCCGTGTGACATCATGCTATGCTAGAGACACTAGGCAAAAGACATCCATACGGTAACATACATACATACGTACATATGTATATATACATATGTGTGTGTGTGTACGTGTGTGCATGTGTGTGCGTATATGCATATATATAAACCGTGATAGGTGAGAATCCGCGAAGTGGAAACGATACTGTACAGTATATTTATTATTATTATAAGTGTAAATACACACACACACACACACACACACACACACACACACACATATATATATATATATATATATATATATATATATA
>NC_069003.1:4442803-4445743 GCF_001194135.2 Octopus bimaculoides
CCATAAATATACGCAAGCCGCATGTGTACATACTTGCATTTACACATACACACACGCCCACATACACACATATACACACATATGTAATATATATATATATATATATATATATATATATATATATATATAAAGATGCATATATTTTCTGGAAAGCGACATCCTGACTCGGTCTACAAATTGTAAATAATTACAATGGATAGCTACATGTCAGTAAATAAATAAGATGAAGCCCTCAATGATCATAATATTCCACTAATTAGATTCACTAATTAGATTTATTAATCTCTCATTAAGGGATGTATCTGATAATGAAACCTTCAGTAAATGACTCCGTTTACTGTGTTAAACTTTCTATATGATATGATAGTGTAATATATATATATATCTAACAAAATGTCAGTCCATCTAACTATCTATGTATCTAACTATCTCTCTTTCTCTCTATCTTCATCTCTCCCTTTCTCTCTCTCTCTCTCTCTCTTTCTCTCTCTCCAATACCCGTCTCTCTTTTTCTCTCTTTCTCTCTATTTCTCTCTCATTCTATCTATATATCTATCTATTTATCTATCTATCTATCTATTTGTTTGCCTGTCTATCTATCTATCTATCTATCTATCTATCTATCTGTCTGTCTCTTTCTCTCTCTCTATCTCTCTCTCTCTCTCTCTACACACACACACACACACATATATATATATGTATACGCATATATATATACATACACACACAAGCACACACACACAATAACACACATGCACAAACATATGTGTGTGTGTATGTGCGTGTGCTTGTATGTGTTTGCTTGTGTTTGTGTGTGTATGTATATAAATATATATGTATATATATATATATATATATATATATATATATATATACACACATATGTGTATATATACACATATATGCTCAAAAGTATGTGTACGTATGCACACATACGCATATGATTATATTTGTATGCTGTGTCTATATTCCAATTAATTAATAGGCACGGTCATGAATGGACGCTATGTAAATAGCTTCAGCTCCCCATCTCATCACGCTCACATTAGCAACATGTTGTGCTCATTACTGTAACTCAACAAGCGCAGATGAGTCAGCGTTTCCTGGCGATAGATTCCTGACGAAGGCATAATGATAGGAACTGCTAATCGTCCCTATATCGGCACCCAACCACTGGTGGCCTGTGGCTTGACAACTGGGCTGGTGTTTTCTAGCCAGCGTGGCTACAAACACTTTTAACATACGAAATTAATGTTTCCTTCAACTTAATTCTGTCTGTGCAAAATATATGCATACATACATACGTGTGTGTGTGTGTGTGTGTGTGTGCAAACGAGTAAGCACACAAATACAAAACAAAGTGGAAAAATTAGCACTCGAAAAGCGAAGGTAGAGTAATATGCTTTTTTTTTTTTTGTTATGAAAGCTGCAAAAGCATGAAAGAATATCCGCTACTCAGAGTTTCCCGTTCACCGGGCAGTTGTGGTCAAGAATGATCATATACATATGTTCTTGTTCATAACTGCCCGACAGACGAGAATGTGAAACTCTGAGTAGCAGTTTTTGCGAAGGTTTTGCAGCTTTAATAAACAAGTGTATATATATATGTGTGTGTGTGTGTGTATGTGTTTGCATGTTCATGTTTTCTCTTTTTCTAACTTCGACCGGCCACCTACTTAGCAGCAAAGTTGTGAAGGAATGCATTTATTTTTTTATTTTGTTTTTTTTTTATTTACTTATTTTATTTAATATTTTTTGTTCATTATCCTTCACACTCGAAGAAATCTTCCTGGATTTGATAGTCCCAAATATCGTGATTATTTGTAGCCTATGAATTAAGTATTTGCGTTCTCTTCGCAAGAACCCAAATACAGCCAAACTCTGCTGCGCGTGGATCGGTTGCTCTAGATAATAATAAGTCTGAAGCTTAAAATGTATCTTGGGTACTGGGTTTTCAAACTCTTTATTTATTGTCCATAGATCTTCACTTTCCATTTTCCAAACCAAATTAGTGTCCCAAGTGCAACTGATTTCCACATCTTTTCCATGTGACACCACGCAACAGTATCTGGTCGCTTGTGTCTCAACTAGATGGCTGTTAAAATTTTTACGTTCCATCAATATTTTTTTGACCCATCTGTCTGAATATAGTCAACTTTGTCGGTGTTTTCTTTTTTATCCTGTTCCAGACAGATCCGCCCACAGCATCATGCCTCATGGGAAGAAAATAATATCAGGAAGACATTTTCTCGCAGTCGGCAATAATGTGGTTCATGTCTTCAGTGTTGGTCTTGCACAGCCGGCATTTGTTGTCTGTTAACGTTTTCTGCCTCTCAGCGTTGTATGAATTACTTTAGCACGCGATCGGATAACAGAACAAGGATAAAATAATAATAACACTAATAATAATAATAATCATAATAATAACAATATTAATAATAATAATAATGATGATAAAATACTATGATGCAGTACCAGGCATTGGCTCTCATGGCTTCTGATCTTAACTGATTGTAAAAGTTATCATGTACATTGTTTTGCCTTTGTATGAAAGACAGGCTACAGCAAATATTCTGCTCAATACCACATATTTCCTTGTCAGTTGTTTGACCTTAACCAGTTGAGCATATTCCTTGGTGGCTGACAATATGTACATCTCTGATCACGAGCAGAAGTAGTGGGGGAGCATCATAGCCACGTGTCGAGAAGAATTCTTTGACGTTTCGATAATTCACCTTGGGCAAGTGCCTTCTACTTATATATATATATATATATATATATATTCAATATTTATACATTTATGTGTGTCTTTGTGGCTGTGTTTGTCCACACCCCACCATCTCTTAATAACCGACAGACCGATAGAATAATTACTAGGTTTACAAAGAATAAGACCAGTGGTCGATTTGTTCGATTTAAAGAAAACACCTTTAAGACCTT
>NC_069003.1:4446703-4450607 GCF_001194135.2 Octopus bimaculoides
ATATATATATATATATATATATGTATGCACGTCCTTTTTAGCATCTAAGTAGTCTGCATGCTGGTCTTCTCTCCGCGTATAAATTTTATAGACTTTTATATTATGAACAGATATATACATATACCCACACAGACATGCGTATATATATATATATATATATATATACGTGTGTGTATGTGTATGTATATGGGTGTATATTTGTGTGTGTGTGCGCGCATGTTATGTGTGTGTGCGTGTCTGTGTGTGTATATCAACTAGATGTATTAACAGTTCAGAAAAGTTTTCAGATTTGGGAGAAAATCTTGCAATAAAATTGCTAAACAAGTACGTTTTTCGTCAGATTGATGTTTCGGTTGTGTGGTCATCCATCTGTTTGGATTAAGAATGCCTTACTCTTAACTAAGTTTGTGAGCTGTGTAAATTATGATCACTGTATTTTCAATTGTTCACAATACTCTTGATGTTAACCGTCGAACAAACGCACAATGAACAGCATGCATTTGATTACATATAAAGCTTTATCCCCTGAAGATATATATTTTTTATACATCTCTCTCATTTCTCCACCAAGAAAGCATCAAGTAGCTGCATAAGACCTTCAATATAGTCTTTCAAAATGTCTTTGTACTTACAAGATATCTCATTCCGAATTGACGCTTGGAAAATAACACTACACTTTCGAAATATATTTGGTATTTAAAAGACAATGTAAAGGGAGAGGTCAAGCGTTCAGAAAACATTTGAAAATTTTGAAAATTCTGTCGCACAATGGAATTCCCCATTATTTCGGGCATCAGCCTTATCCGAAAGAAGAAAAGCTATTCAATTTCGACCTTCCACCAATCTTCTCAAAATCTTTCTCAGTTAATTCAAAATGTCCCCTCCAGATTCACAGATGCATGGTAAATTAAAGCTGAATTTAACGATCACGTGATGCACTGATCATCTTATGTATCGTCTATGGTGTGAATAATTGTTTGAAAAACTGCATGGGCGGCATTGTGGTTTTATAATGTAATCTTTGTTCGCAACATCCACAACGAAACATAAAATTATGTTTAAACTAATATCCTTCTTAAACCATCATCGTCTGGTCGAGCTTTCTCGGACGTTTTTAAGCCGCATACGCAATCCATCTTGTTCTTGTATCAGTTGAGGATGGTTTTCAGGGCGACAACAAGAATCACTGGTGAGTTGAACTACATAAGTTGTGTTCAGATGACCTGCTTCAGTGCGGGCCATGCTTTGGCATCCATACCAGCATGTCACTTCCCAACTGTTGTTTAGCTTGCCAGTAATGTCCTGCAAATAGTAAGCACTTCATTATGCGTAAAGGAATTTTGCAATGTCACATGCTCTGTATTAAGTTGTAAAAATGCCTCTACCGAGAGATAAAACATGGATATGCGGTCCCTGAAGATTTGTCTCACGGTTCTGCGCACAAAGAGATGGTGAAAGTATTTGTTTATATTTGTCAAATGTATTTAATTAATTCCTCCAGCATCGGCCAAGGCATGTACAACGTAATAAAGAACGTAGTGTACATTATAGTACCTTTGCAAAGTATGTGCGTGTACGCGTGTATTTCTAACTGTGTGTTTGTGAACGCGTCCATACCTGTCTGTGAATCTGTGTGTGTGGGGGGGGGGGGGTGCCCTTCATCTGTAATTCTACATGCTGTGATTCTTTCTCCAGCGACTACTTGGTGTGTTGAGGAACCAGCCCAGGCTCCGCTACTCGCCAGGCCGAGAAGGGTAAACTGTCAAAGTATCGATCGCTCTCTGACATGTATGTGGTCGATCGAGTCGGTGACAGTGGCGACATCCGGCGTTCTCGACTCCGCGACCACATACCAGCTCGCGGTTATCGGGACGGAGATAGCTATCCGCAAGTGTGAGGCCTGTAAGTCAGAACAACTGTTTCAGCGCATCTCTCTCGCTATATTCGGGGCAACGCCTTTTGCATTTTGTCCGCTGCGTTCTGAGATATATCTTTGCTGTGAGGAAGAGGAAAGAAATGACGATTAAGGTAGGGCACTTCAACTTTAGAAAACTATTTCATTAAGCATTATCAGAGAAATGCATGTCTTACAGGTAAAATTTAAAAAACGTTACTTTCTCGAGGTACACCGAGTCAAAAGGACCGGTTTCCATGCTTTATATATTCCCCCACCTGAACGGAACACCGATCCGTCACAGGGTTCCTCATTTTTGCAAGCTGAGTGGACTAGAGCAACATTAAATAAAGTGTTTTGCTCAAGAACACAACGCGTCGCCCGGGCCAGGAATCGAAACCACAATCTTACGATCATGAGTCCAATACCCTAACCACTAAGCCACGCTCCTCCAAAATTCTACCGGTAGATTCTACCAAACACTGAAACCACTGGCGCCATCCAGTACAGATATTGTTTAAGGCAGCGAGCTTGCTGACTTGTTAGGGCGCCGGGCAAAAGACTTGGCGTCTGTTTGTGCGGATTTGCGTTTTGAGTTCAAATTCCGCTGAGGGCGGCTCTGCCTTTCAACCTTCCGAGTCTATAAAATAAGTACCAATTGAGTACTGGGGGTCAATGAGAACGATTAGCACCCTGACCCCAAAGTATCAAGCCTTGTGACAATTGCAGAAAGGCTTATTTGGGCGGCAGAATCGTTAGCACACCGGGCAAAATGCCGCTAGGCATTTTGTACGTGTATACGTTCTGAGTTCAAATTCCGCCAAGGTCAGCTTTACCTTTCATCCTTTTCGGGGCCATTCGAACAAATATCAATTGAGCCCTGGAACTGATGTAACCGGTTTACCTCTTCTCCCGAATTCCTGGCTCTGTGCCAAATTTTGAAACCATTATGAGACAAACGCAAAACAAATAAACAGAACGACCGCAGCTGATGTGAAATAATTTAGAAATTATAAACTTGAAGAAATCTTTCCCATTTCTTGTTGCCGTCTTCGAGATTTGCGCTGTAAGTACATATGCAACAATGTACATAATGCGCATATATTTTTCGCAAGTAAATCATCCTCGTCTTCCGTTGTTTATATAAACGTCTCAAATATGGAGACGCTGTAACCATGGTTACTATGGAGACAGCATATATAAAGCTTTGTTTCTTTTTCAACTTTTATATTCCATTCAATTCTTTTCTACCCTACATCTCCCACCCGGCTTTTCCACCCTCTTTCTTTCTATTTATTTTAATGATTTACATAATATTTCCTTCCTTCGCTTATTCCTTCGTGTGCGTATTTTTTCTTTCATTTTGTTTCTTTGCTTTTTCCTGCATTTTCTCTTCTTTTCTTATTTTTTTCCAGGCTTCGAATTTGTAAATATTTGTCTGCTGTTTGCCTTTTGTTTTCTCTTCATTTAATTTCGTTCTTTTTTTATTATTATCTATTATTTTCTTTTAATTCTATATCCTCCATCTCTCTCACCCTTTTCTTCTTCATATTTTTTCTTCTTCCCCTTTCTCTCTCTCTCACCATCTGACACCATTTCTCTCTTTCCTTCTCTCTCCGTCTCCCTTTCGCTCTTCTTCTTCTTCTCTCTCTTCCTGTCTTTCAGCCATGTCTGTCTGGCTGTCACAGTTATCTAACTGTAGGCAAATTGTTAAAGCCTGTGCAATGCTTATGTTAAACGTTTCGCTAATCTTAATGCCTCAGATAAGCCGAGGGTGTATGGCTTTCGTTGGTGATATAATGCAACTATGTAGCATGTATTCTCACATATATACACATGCACATGCAAGATGCATCGACTGCATGCACAGATAAATGGATATATATATGTATATATATATATACATACACAAACGTACATATAAATACATACATATATACACACACAAATACACATATAAATACATATGTATATATATATATATATATATATATATATACACACACACAC
>NC_069003.1:4450617-4452502 GCF_001194135.2 Octopus bimaculoides
ATATATATATATATATATACACACACGCACACATATGCACATGTATTTAACTTTATGATTATGCAATTGTATGCATTGTGTACATACAAATGCAATATTAAGCACAAATTACAGGTGTTTGAGTGTATGTGTGTGTGCATATATATATATATGTGTGTATATGTACATATCTATGTGTGTGTGGAAGGAGATGGGTGGGCAGGATGGGAAAGAGAAAGGTAGGGTCGAATAACAGAAATACGAAGAGTAAAACATGAAATGTGTGTGTGTGTGTGTGTGTGTGTGTGTGTGTGCGCGCGCGCGCACATGTGTGTGTCTCACCCGTGTCTCTTTAAATTTCCATCTGTCTGAGCCTGAGAAATGCTTTATCTATGGAAGTATATGATGTCTCTTCATTTATAAGCTTGAGGTTACGATTGCTGACAGAAACTCTAATATCGTGTGACTTTTATACATTCTTTTTTCAAAATATCTAACTGCCGCTCTATTTACCTACCTATCTATCTATATATATATCTGTCTACCTACCAGTCTATCTATCTATCTATCCATCCATCCATCATCTATCTATCTATCTATCTATCGCTCCATATACCTACGTATATATCTATTTATCCATCCATCATCTCTATCTATCTAACTATCCATCCGTCTATTTATCAATCTATCTGTTTGTCTACCTACCTGTCTATCTATCTATCTATCTATCTGTCTGTCTGTCTGTCTGTCTATTTATTTAACCAGTTATATATCTGTCTATCTATCTGACTTGCCTCTGTCAATCTATCTGTATATCTACCTGTCTGTCTATCTATCTATCTATCTATCTATTTATTTATTTAACCATCCTTCTATCTAGCTATCACTCTCAGTATTTGTTTATTTAACCAACTTGGATGGATGGATGGACAAACCGACGCATGGATGCATAAACGGACGCACGGACAGATGGATGGATGGATCGATGAGTGGATAGGTCGATAGATGTTCGATGGACGGACTGATGGATGGATCGATGAATGAATGAGTGATTGATCGATAAATGGGTCGATGGATGAATGGATCGATAGACCGATGGATCGATCGATGAAACGATGGATCGGTAGATAGTTGGATGGACGGCTATATGTGTGTAGTAACCAAACGAAGGATAGCTGGCCGAAAACTTCGAAGTCACTATCATTCGTCGTGTAGCAAAGTCTAAATACCATGTCCGGAAACAAGAATAGGGAGTAATTCTCTTGTGAAATGTTAAATTGTTAGCTTGCTTACCAAACACATGGTTTCGGGTTCAGTTCCACTGCGTGGCATCTTGGGCAAGTGTTTCTACTGTAGCCTCGAGCCAACTAAAGCCTTGTGAGTGGATCTGGTAGACGGAAACTGAAAGAAGCCCGTTGTGCATATATATGTATGTATGCGTGTGTATATGTTTGTGAGTCTATATTTGTCCTCCCACCGTCGCTTGATAACCGATGTTGGTGTGTTCCCGTCCCCGTAACTTAGTGGTCCGGCTAAAGAGACCGATAGAATAAGTACTAGGCTTCCAAAGAATAAGTCCTGCAGTCGGTTTGTTCGACTAAAGGCGGTGCTCCAGTATGACCGCAGTCAAATAACTGAAACAAGTAAAATAATAAAAGAACAAAAGAAATTGACAAACATTAAAAGCAAAAACAATTCTTTATTGATATTCTTTTATTCTTATATTCTTTTACATGGTTCAGTCGTTTGGATGCGACCAGACTGGAGCACCGCCTTGAAGAAATTTAGGTGAACGAATCGACCATAGTAGAGATATTTTAAAGCCTGGTACTTATTCTGTTTCTTATGGCGAACTGCTAGATTACGGGGACGTAAACAAACTGACACCGGCTATCCAGCGGTGGTG
>NC_069003.1:4453666-4456875 GCF_001194135.2 Octopus bimaculoides
ATATATATATATATATATATATACTCAGAAACGCACACAAACATGCATGTGTATGTGCATGTTTCATGTATGTGCGCGTGTGAGCTTCTGCGTGTGTGCTCACGCGTGTGTATGTGTGTGTGTGCGTGCGTGTGTGCGTGTATGTGTGTAAAGCATTGTAATATACGTAACACTTACAAAATGTACTGAAAACTTTCCAGTGTAAACATTCTAAGATGGCCGCTGAAAAATGATTAGGTTTCGAAATGTGTAGATCGATTTTTACGCCGCGATCAAGGCCAGTCTAATTAGGACGTGTTAGAAGCTAACAAATATTCGCAATCAAGCTGGAGATGAAATATCGATCGCCTACCATCTGTACGTTTTTTTTTCTCTTTTTTTATTCTTTGTGTATTTTTTTTTGTTTTGTTCTTATTTCATTCTTTTTCTTTTTCTTGGTTTGTATTGGTTTCGTTGTAATTGTTATATTTTCTATGTTTTTATTGTAATTTTCATTTGATTTGTATTGTAAAAGTTGCGGAGGTTATTTCGTTTTGTATTTCTTTCTTTATTTTTTTTTTCTTTCTGATTTTCTAATTACTTTTATTTCGTTTTCTTACTTTCTTATATATATATCTTTTCATTCGTAATAACATTACATGGCACTTTCTTCATATATCTTTATAGTATATCGGTTTAGGTCGGACACGTAGGAATATAGACATGTGTACATACAGATACAAACGCTGAAGCAGACACACGTACACACACACACACACTCCTTACAAACATCTATATTTACGTATATACACATGTATGTCTTCTTACTTTATATAAATATGGGCATGTGAATAAATAGATAATGTATATATATAATTATATATATATATATATTCGCGTATGTGTGTAGATTTAGATGTATATATAAATATATATATTTGTGTGTGTGTATATATATATATATATATATATATATATATATATATATATGGGAAGGTATGCCTAAAATTAATAGATTATACATACATCAATGATTAAATTAGCAATACACACACACTCACATAAATATATATATATATAAGTATATATATTTATATATATATATATATATATATATATACATATATATATATATGTATATACACATAAATAAAAGTACATAAATGTGTGTGTGCTTCTCTGTTGATATGAATATATGAGACACATACACACACGCATATATATATATACATATATACGCACAGACAGATAGATAGATAGATATAATACAAAAATGGGACAAGAACGCAAAACATCCAGACAGTTAGGTGATATAAAAAAGGGACAACAACACATCCAGACAGACGATACAAAGAAAACAGGGACGAGTCATTCGGAGTTTTCTTTCCTCAGTCGAGTTCCAGATTATCTTTGCAATTTCGGCTGGTTATACTCGAGATTGCTCCAATCTGGCCAGCCCCAAGAAGAACTAAGTTAAGAGCATTAGATTCCTTATATATATATGTATATATATATATATACACAAATATATATATGTGTGTGTGTGTGTGTGTTTCGTGGAGAAAGTGACAGGCTATATGAAATGTTCCGTTTTAATCAAAAGCAGGATTTGTTTGGAAACAACTGAAGATTTTCTGTGTCTTTTCGAAGCAGTTTATCCAAATTATAGTGAATTTAAGTATTACATAAACTCGAGTTCTAAATACAAACGAGATGTAAGCTCAACAAAATGTTTGATAATTCTTGAGGCGTTAAATACACGAAGCTTCCAATAGTAAATAATTGTGGAAGTTATGACTTGTTTCTTACATGCTTTCGTGTGGCTTTCTTGGATTTGAAATATATAGCAGTTAAAGAACCGACTGGAGGAATCGTCGGATATGATCAGCTTTTATATATCTTGAACGGATGGACCGAAAACTTTTTCATATATAAATAGACAGATAGATAGATAGATAGATAGATAGATAGAAAGGCAGCGAGCTGGCAGAAACGTTAGCACACCGGACGAAATGCTTAGCAGTATTTCGTCTGCCGTTACGTTCTGTGTTCAAATTCCGTCGAGGTCGACTTTGCCTTTCATCCTTTCGGGGTCGATGAATTAAGTACCAGTTACGCAATGGAGTCGATGTAATCGACTTAATCCCTTTGTTTGTCCTTGTTTGTCCCCTCTGTGTTTATCCCCTTGTGGACAATAAAGAAATTAGATACATACATACATACATACATACATAAATAGGTAAATACATACCTACATACATCGACAGACAGATAGCTAGATAGGCACGTACGTGCGTATGCATTTATGCATCTATGTATATCACCAATATATATATATATATATATATATATATATATATATATATATATATAGGTAAATGATAGGGTTGCCTCAATCCTTCAGGGGTAGTCTGAAGCATCCAAGCAACCAGGTATTGGTACCTAGAGGACCTAAAGAGTGCCAGGTAACGCTAAGTAAGTGTTATGGACAGACTAACTGTAGTTAAACTCTTGGTTCGATAATGATACGAATGAGGAGTCTAATGTGGATCTTGTATTAGGATGCATATATATATATATATATATATATATTGGCTCTGTTATCTCATTCTGTCTAATATATGTATATATATGAACACAGATTAAAATAGTGAGGGTGTGAGTGAAATAAAAGGAAATTTATTTTAATCGAAAGATAGACTGGAGCATGAAGCAGTTACAGAGGTAGGTCAGTGGAGGAAAGAAACGGAAGCCGATAACACGCAATACAAGTAATAAATGCTAGAAATGAACGTAAGGAAAAGTTGAGAAAATTGCAAATCATACGGACAGACAGAAAATGGAAGCAAATGTAAAAGTCGGTTGATTAGTGAGGAATAAAACCAATTGGACAGTATGAACGGCAATTAATTAAATCTATATCGTTAATGGTCTGTTGATTAAACGTTAAGTGTTTTCACCACCTTACTTCATATCTAGTTGCTCTCCAACTCCCCCACCTCTCCTCTTGTATATTTGTATATCTCTCTCCGCATCTTTCTACACTACAACCTCATTACTTTTCGTTCATTATCATTATTATTATTATTATTATCATTATTATTCACTCTCTTCCTCCACCCTATATCCAGCAGATGTATTACACATATATATATACATACACACACACACACACACATATATATATATATATATATATATATATACATATATATATATATATATATATA
>NC_069003.1:4457798-4465226 GCF_001194135.2 Octopus bimaculoides
ATATATATATATATATACTTATATATGTATATATATATAAACACACACATATATTTACATTTAAGTAAACACCCATACACTCACACACACACCACACACACGCACATATACACATATAGATAAACAGATAGATACATAGATGCACACATAGAGACACTCATATATCTGTAGTGATTTTCCTTCTTTGTCTTCCTCTCATCCCTCTGTCACTCTTATTCTTTCATTGTGCGTGCATCTACCTGTATGCAAATTTGCTAATTTCTTACTAATACATACATGCAAACATATACGCTCATAGACATGCACAAAGATAATCATTTACGTATATATATATGTATATTTATATGCATATACACACACATATATATATGTGTGTGTGTATGTATGTATGTGTGATGCTGTGTCTATATGTATAGGTATATATATGTTTGTGTGTGTAGGTGTGTGTGTGGATTTGAACATCTGCACCTCCCAAAATTATGCATGCGCCATCTTCGTTTATTTTTCTTTCTCTCTCACCCGCCCTCTCTCTCTCTCTCTCTCTCTCTCTCTCTCTCTCTCTCTCTCTCTCTCTCTCTCTCTCTCTCTCTCTCGTTTTCTCTGTCACACACGCACGTGTTTACGAGATGTAGGCACGGGTGTGTGGTTATAGAGTTCAGTTAGCAACATCATGGTTGAAGGTTCGATCCTGGCGTCTGAGCAAATGTCCACTGAGAACAGCCTCTTGTTAGCCAATAAGTCTTAGAATAGAATTTGCCAGACAGTAACTTCGTTTTGTAATGTCTGTGTATACATATGTGCGTGAGAGACGGAGAGAGTCTGCGTGTGTGCGAGAGAGAGAGATGGGGGTTAGTGTGTGTGTGTGTTTGTGTTGATGTGCGTGTGGGTTAGAATAGATTAAAAACCTATTCGATTGCTTGTACCTCCAAGGATCTAGCTTGGAGGTATATTAAACCAAAACTTGAGATTTCTGAGGAGAACTCAGCTATCTGAACCAATATTCTCTGAGTATATGACTACAATTCATAGAATCACTAGATTTTGGACGGTCGAAGCCGATTCCTGATTGACATATTTCAGTTAAGATGATAAACCTCCTTCAACACAGGTATTCAATACATGTTCGATGCGAATGTAATTTCGTACAGTAATCCCTCGACTATCGCGGGTTTTACGTTCTAAAAACCCCCACAGGAATAATTAAAATCTAATAAAATATATACACTTATCGGCTGCAGATATACTGAGGAGTCCATGGTAAAAATTTACATATATTAGCCAGAAAAATCCGCGATGTACTAAGTGCCCGATAGATGAACTGCAATGTAATTGAGGGCGCGATAAATGAACTGCAATATGACAGATTACTGTATATGTTACTTTTGTGTATATAAGTATATATAAGTTTGAATATGTTACTTTTACGCCGGTAACAGATTCTTAATGAAATGCATGAAAACGGTCTTCTGGTTTTGCTCATATTTCTACGGATATTTTAGGGGTTGCACGAGGGTGGGGGTCTGGCAGAATCGATAGAAAACCAGGCAAAATGCTTAGTGGTATTTCGTTTGCCTTTACGTTCTGAGTTCAGACCCCAGTGCCTAACTAACACTTATTTAATCGACCCTGAAAGGCAAAGTCGACCTCGTCGGAATTTGAACTTAGAACGTAACGAAAGCCGAAATACCGCCAAGCATTCCGGTCGGTGTGCTGACGATTCTGCCAGCTCGCCGTCTCGACCATTACGGATAGCTGGTTATACCTCATGTACGCTGTCTTCCGGATTTTGTTTAAGGCTTTTTCAGGATTATTCTGAGTATTACGTGAGTTGGATGAGGAATCGCAATCCTGAAATAATTGGAGATTACTTTGCCTGCGAATCACTAACCAGCGAGGGAATCCAGAATGTCCACCATTCGCCTATCAAGCTGATTTTATTGCAAATGCCCGTTCTCCCATGCTTCACTGTGTCACCAAGAATATTGTCCACCCCTGTTGATATTCCGTCTTTCAGTGACCTTACTGGATTCTAAATTCTTCTGGCCTCACTAGCTAATCATCCTCGTTTGATAATTTCATTTAATTCGGGACATTTGAGCCTCTAATTCTCTGCTAATTGGATAGCTTTTACCAACTCACTCTCCATCTCTCTATTAGTTCTTTTGCTTCAATAAGTGGGGTCCTTTTTTCAACTTCCGCCTTTGACAGTGTTTACTGTTGGCATACGTTATTTAGTGAGGTCTTTTACCAGATGGTGTCAGTTGCTTCCTTGTGTTGTTATAAGAAACTCTGTTTTCAATACCTACATGTCCATTCGCTTCTTTCAATCTCCTCTTAATTTATATACTGTTCTTCCTAGATTGTTTATATTATGATTTTATTTACCCCATGTATCTGCACGGGGATTAACACATACTTTAAGAAATTATTATTTCTTATATTTAATTGTTTATGTTATGGTTTTATTTACTCCATGTAGCCTGACTCTGTCGACACCCTGTACATGTGCGTGTTTGTGTATGTGTGAGTTTGTGTATGTGTGAGTTTGTGTACACATGTTTGCGTGTCTTTGTGCCTGTTAATCCGTTTCCACTGCTTAACAAACGGTCCTGGTGTGTTTATATCCCGTAACTTAGCGGTTCAGCAACAGAGACGGAAGGAAAATAATGAAATAGTTGCGTCCATTCGTTCGAACAAAATTTTTCAAGGCGTGTCACAACATAGCTGCAGTCTAACGACCAAAACAAGTAAAGAATTTTTAAAAAAAACAAAAAAAAAAAAACAACGAAAAAATATAATATAAAAATCCAAATGTGCCAACCACTACAGTGACTGGCCTTCATTCACACGCTTGATGTTGATCATGGCGTGATAAATTCACAAATGTTGTTGGAGAAATAAGAAAGTGAAGACCACTTTGACATAACTCGCTCACCTATTTGGAACGTCCATATAAACGACCTATGGCAGACTTTTAAGTGTAAAGATTATTAATGGAACCCGTCCAAAACCCACTTCAATCTGAACTTGAACTGGTGACTTTGCGTTGGCAGGAAAAGAAAATTAGTTGCGTATATTCAAATTTGTTTCTACCCAACTAATAAGCTCTCAGGTATTCGTTGTTTCCTTATCTCCGCCATCTCTCTTTCCCTTTCTCTCTCTCTCTCTCTCTATCTCTCTCTATCTCTCTCTCTCTCTCGCGATATACATATGTGTGTGTATACACACACACATATATATATATATATATATATATATATATGTGTGTGTGTGTGTGTGTGTGTGTGTGTGTGTGTGTGTGTGTCTCTCTCTCTCTCCCTTTCCCTCTCTTTCTTCATCTGTATGTTTCTGTTTGTTTACTTTGTGAAAGCGTGTGCCTTAGTGGTTAGGACATACAATTCACGATAGTAAGGTCGTGAGTTCAATTCCCGGCAACACGCCGTGTCCTTGAGCAAGACACTTTATTTCACATCGCTCCAGTCCACATAGCTGGCAAAAATGAGTAGTACCTGTAATCCAAAGGGGCCAACCTTGTCACACTCTGTATCACGCTGAATCTCCCCCGAGAACTACGTTAAGGGTACGCATGTCTGTGGAGTGCTCAGCCACTTGCACGTTAATTTCACGAGCAAGCTGTTCCGTTGATTGTATCACCTGCGACCCTCGTCGTCATAACCGATGTAGTGCTCCTATTCTTTACTTTACGCAGGTTGTGTGGTTTAGAATCTTGCTTTGCAGCCGACTGATCTAGACTTCAGTCCATTTGCACGGCTCCTTCGACAAGGTTTTTGTCCATCAACCCCCAGGCCAGCCAATAATTTTCTCTACTGGAGACACAAGGACTCAGATTTTTGGGAAGGGGACCAGTTGATTACATCGATCCCAGTATTTCACTGGTATTTAATTTGGTAGATGGAGACTGAAATTACCCCATCGTATATACATGTGTGTGTTTGTGTATGTGTGAGTTTGTGTACACATGTTTGCGTGTCTTAGTGTCTGTTAACTCCCTTCTACTGCTTAACAAACGGTGCTGGTGTGTTTATAGCCCGTAACTTACCGGTTCAGCAACAGAGACGGAAGGAAAATAATGAAATAGTTGCGTCCGTTCGCTCGAAAGGATGAAAAGCAAAGTAGCTCATAGGTGGAATTTGAAATCAGAACGTAGCGACGGGAGAAATACCGCTAAGCATTTCGTCAAACACGCTAACGATTCTGCCAGCTCGCTGCCTTTCGGGCCCGCCAATAATAGAAACGAGTGGAACACCGTCATTTAATTGTGTGTGTGTGTGCGTGCGTGCGTGTGTGTGTGTGTGTGTGTGTGTGTGCGTGTGCGTGCGTGCGTGCGTGCGTGCGTGTTTTATCTTTGTGCTTTTTCTTCTGTTTATCTCCCACCAAAAGGTAGCGAGGTCAATTTGTTCAATTAAATCTTTTGAGGTGGTGCCCGTTGAAGGCCGCAGTCCAGTGATTGAAACAACTATATGACAGAAGCTAAAACATTTGAAGAGAAGATAAATATTTGCAACGAATATGGCTTGCTAACATGACCCACGATTTCACTGATTGCCTGAGATGTCTATGTAGTCGCATGTTGACGTAGATGTGCACTGTACTCTTCCACCCTTTCATCCACAGGCACATCGAGGATGCGACAGCTCTACGGGGAAAGAGAGGCGAAGAAAGAGTTGTCTCAACACTCAGATGTCACGTGCATACAGCTGAAATGGCTGAAACAAATTAAATAAAGCGTTCTGCTTAAATTACTGAACGTACCGCTTGACCCTGAAATTGAACCCACGTCATTATGATCTTAAGCCATACACCATTACCACTACTCCCCGTACTTTGACATGCAAGGTGTCCATTACCTTTTGCATTTACATTTAGAAAATACAATATATTGTAAAGATAATTTATGGACACACTCTATTTGTATAGTATAAGTAATTGGCTATGTAGAGTTTTGTTAGTTTATACTGAAGAAGTACGGTATGCAGAAACAAGCTGTCTTTGAGTGTAGAACTAGTATGAAATATTAACTAGTAAATGTCTGTGCGATAAAACAACTTGAGTCAATAATAATGATGCTTTTGAAGCAGAGATTAAACAAAGTAGTCTTTAATATACTTTTCTCTGAGACACGAATAATGGTGAACCGAAATTGCCCTGCTGATACGTACGTGCATACATGTATACATACATACACATAAACACACGCACATACACACAAACACAAACTTAAATGCATGCGTACATGCAAACACAAATACATGTATACACATGCATACATAGACATACATACACACACGCACATACAAATGAATGCATGCATATATAAATCATTCATATACATATATACATACAGACATTCACACACACAAACACACACACATACATACGAGTGAGTGAACAAACAACGAAAGGCAAAGGCACTGAAAGGGACATATAGTACGAATTACATGTTAAAATGCGTTTGATTCGGGCACTATGTAAGTTTCAAGACTTCTTGCAGAAGTCCAGCTCGTCGGGGTCAGTTCACCGAAGGGAAAGATACAGGAAGTCTAAGATGGCTACTGGGAACTGAACTTTTATTGGTCAAGGTGGGTCACATGGTTTTATGAAAAAGGAGATCGACATTCCATAGATATATATATATATATATATATGTTCAGTACGTATATGTGTGAAGTCGCATGGCTCAGTGGTTAGAGCGTCGAGCTTACAACCGTGAGGTTGTGAGTTCTATTCCCGGACCGGGCTGCGTGTTGTGTTCTTGAGCAAGACACTTTATTTCACGTTGCTCCAGTTAACTCAGCTGTAGAAATGAGTTACGACTTCACTGATGCCAAGCTGTATCTCACTTTTGCCTTTCCCTTGTTTTTTTTGGGTTTTTTTCGTGTTCAAAAACCATTATTATTATTATTATTGTCATTGTTATTATTATTATCATTGTTTGCTAAGGTCAATGTAATCAACTTGCTCCTTTCTCTTAAAGTTGTTGACCTTGTGCAAAACAATAAGAAAGAATTATTGTTGCTGTCGTTTAGGGTCACTCCGTCGGTTACGATGATGAGGGTTCCAGTTGATCCGATCAACGGAACAGCTTGCTCGTGGAATTAACGTGCAAGTGGCTGAGCACTCCACAGACACGTGTACCCTTTACGCAGTTCTCAAGGAGATTCAGCGTGACACAGAGTGTGACAAGGCTGGCCCTTTGAAATACAGGTACCACTCATTTTTGTCTGCTGAGTGGACTGGAGCAACGTGAAATAAAATGTCTTACTCGAGGACACAACGCGTCGCCGGGAATTGAACTCACGACCTTACGATGGTGAACCGAATGCCCCTAACCACAAAGCCACGCGTCTTCACTCTGTCGCTTAATATCCCTGCGAAAGTACTTAATGCTCAACAGAAAAATATTTACAAGCAAATTTAAGATATTTCCTTTTCAAAAGTACGTTTCCAACATGTTTCTGATATTTTTTTTTTAATCAGGATCTTATCTAAATTATTGTTACTACGTATTCTCCTGGAGAATTTAGAATTTTTGCGGACCAATTTCAAAGACACAGAAAAGTCGACTTCGGTGGAATTAGAACACCGAACATAAAGGCAACCGAAATACCGATAAGAATTTTGCCAACGCACTAACGACTATTCCAGCTCGCTGCCTTCAAACACTTAATTTTTTTTCTCTCTTTCAAGGTGGTGAGCTGGCACGATCATTAGCACGTCCGACAAAACGCTTAGCGTTCAAATTTCGCCGAGATCGACTTAGCCTTTCATCCTTTCGAGGTTGATAAAATAAGTTCTAGTTTATCACTTTGGGCGATGTAACCCACTTACCCCACACCCGAATTTGCTGGCTCAGTGCCAGAATTTCATATCAATAATTTCTAACTTTAATACATGTTCAGGAGTTTCGAGAAAGGGAACAATCGATTAGATCGATACACCTCAGTATTTAACTGGTACTTAATTATTTTATCGATCACGGAAGAATAAAAGAGAAATCTAACCGCAGCATAATTTGAAAACTGACAGTAAAATGCCGGAACGTTTACTGCATGGCATTTTGTCCGTTCTGCTAAGGCATACGCCAAAATATTTTGCAATGTCTACCGAACTGAATCAAAAGTAATAATTATTCGATTTTTTTTTTCTTTTTGTTTAGATTTCTTTGCCAGACTGTGTTATAGATTGGTGGCGATGCCAACGTTTGTTTGTAATGAGCTGCAAAATACTGGCAAATCTTTCCGTAAATATATTGGCCAAAGCTATCGTGGTTTTGTTAAAATGGTGCTAAGTTATGGAAGATTCGATTGTATCTTTCTTCACACCGGTTCCAGAACGCCGGATATTGTGGGGGTGGAGGAGGCGGGGGAGGAGTCGGGGCGGCGTCTGTGATTATTATTCTATCGATCA
>NC_069003.1:4465653-4467592 GCF_001194135.2 Octopus bimaculoides
GCATTTAAGGTAATGCTCACATTACTTAAATAAATTGAAGTAGCATGAAACGTGCGTACTGCAATCACTTTTGAAATCCGTGTTGCTTATTATTTGATATATATATATATATATATATATATATATATATACATCAATGCTTAGCGCTGTCATCCCATATCTCATTTACGATGAGCCGCTAAAGAGCGTAGCTAGACATTGAGTGATGACGGGAATATCATAAGAGGGATCTGTCTCTCGTGTCATTTCGCAGCGTCTACCTTTGCGGTCTCTGTTGCTGAAGAGGAGATAATCACTCCGATGTGCATGCGTCCTACAATTTGGTTGGAGAGTGCTGTTAGGTGACTCGGTATATTTATCCCTAGTTCTCTACAGAGAGAAGTTTTCATCATGACAAGCAGCAGAGAATGGTTTTCTTACGGGTTCGAATAAGCTTCAAGCATACTTGAACTGGTAACAAGTTTGTACTCATACACATCACTGGTTGGTGGTCGGTTGGCACTCCGTCGGTTACGACGACGAGGGTTCAAGTTGATCCAATCAACGGAACAGCCTGCTCGTGAAATTAGCGTGCAAGTGGCTGCGCACTCCACAGACACTTGTACCCTTAACGTAGTTATCGGGGAGATTCAGCGTGACACAGTGTGACAAGGCTGGCCCTTTGAATTACAGGCACAACAGAAACAGGAAGAAAGAGTGAGAGAAAGTTGTGGTGAAGGAGTACAGCAGGGTTCGCCACCATTCCCTGCCGGAGCCTCGTGGAACTTTAGGTGTTTTCGCTCAATAAACACTCACAACGCCCCCGGTCTGGGAATCGAAACCGCGATCCTACGACCGCGAGTCCGCTGCACTAACCACTGGGCCATTGCGCCTCCACACACATCACTATACGTCAGAGTTTTGTAAAGCTATTAGTGCACAACCCCATTGTTAGTCACTGGTTTATTATTATTATTTATGCAGAAAATTCCGATACACTTAATCATTTTTTATGTGGTTACAACATTCCACAATTCCGTTACAACTAACGTCAAAACAAACATTTCCATAGATTCGCCATGGAGATCGAAGAAATAGCCAGTCTAGCAGTAATACCAGAATGGCTAGTATTTTTTGCTCATTTATTATCAGTTCAGAAATTTATCTTGGCCAAATTCCATCCGTATGTTCTTCAAAATGTCGTAACTAGGTCATATCTTTCATATATTTGGCATATCACCATTAGATTGACTTATTACCATCAAGGAACAATCTATGGTGTTTCTGTCTTAGAGTGGAAATTATGCTGTTGATCCCGGTTGGGGAACCATCAAAGTAAATCTCTCTCTCCTCGTAGAATTCGAATATTTTACTGTAGAATACAACTGTCTAGTGCCATTTCTTTCTGTTCCACAGATGCCTGAATGCCAATTCAGCTTTTGTATTGGTTTCGAAATATGGCACAAGGTCAGCAATTACTGTGGTAATGGTTGTTAGGTCTATTACATTGACACCAGTGCTCAACTTGCACGTATTTTATCGACCTCGACCGGATGAAATGCAAAGTCGACCTCAGCGGAATTTGAACACAGAACGTAAAACGGACGAAAAAACGCTAAGCATGTTGCCCGGCATGTTAACAACTGTGTCACCTCACCGCCCTAATCCAGATTACACATTGAAGCACATGTCGAAATAGGTAGTGAGAAATTTGTGTTTATCTGCGTATATGCGTGCGTGTGTATTTGTGTGTGTGTGTGCGTGTGTGAGTGTGTGAAATTAATCTCGGTCTGTTTCGACTTGTTTCTCTTTTAACGCGCATGTACCAAAGCGCAAATGCATGCAGCCGAAGTCTGAAAGTCAGTGATATAATTTGACACACGAACATACATACATATATCTACATGTGTGTGTATGTGTCTATAAATGCATACATACATACATATATCTACATGTGTGT
>NC_069003.1:4467704-4470457 GCF_001194135.2 Octopus bimaculoides
TATATATATACACACACAGATATATGTGCATGTGTGTGTGTCAGCAATATATATATATATACGTGTTTGTGTGTGTGTATATGTACTTTGCGTTAATTTTGACCTATTAATGTAACACACACACACACACACACACACACACGTAAATATTCATCGTCTAAAAGTCCTCAGACTTTGCATTCTGTTTGCTTATATGCACATCCAGTTTACATATTGAAGTGCTTATTGAAATATTTGTGTGTGTATGTGTGTGTAATTAAATATGGCAGCTGTTTAGCAATGTATCACCGAAAAAGGGGAAAGCTTTAATTCTCATTAAATACGACAGATGATGTTGGAACAACTACAATGCTAGAAATAAGAGCTATAAGACCTACGGCAGTACATATTCTAAAATTGAAACCGTACAGAGAAGATTAGCATGACCCTTGCGCAAGGATGACACGCAAATTCGTGAAGCATTGCATATTTAAAATAAAGGCGATGCACCAGCATGGCCGTAGTCAGAGGACTGAAACAGGTTTAAAAATAAAAGTATATAATTTTAAGGTGGGGGGGGGGGGAATTTTCTCCGCTGAAACTTCATTGGTTGAAAAATGTCTAGCTTTAATTTTTTTTTAATCAGTCAACTCATTTGCAGCCATTTTCTGTGTACATAAACACGTAACTTCAACAACTCATAAGTTACGTCTTCTGTATGTACATATGTTCGTTTTAAATATGGCTTTTATTCAAATGCTTTTAACGAGACATAAAAAATCTGTTTAAAAATCTGTCGTTTTATATGCATTATCATATATCTGTATGTGAAGGCGCGTGACTGCTTGGTGGAGGTGTTGCATTTACGATTACACGATTACGCGATAGTGGGTTTCAGTTTCTGGCCCTAGTAGGGCGTTGTGTTCTTGAGTAAAATACTTCGTCTCGCGTTGCTCTGCGATCGCATCGACATCTGACATTTGGTACACCGTGCATCTGTTCAGACATCGTAGATTTCACGCAGTGGAATGATAAAATGCACAGCACAAACCCTTTTGATCACTAGAAACGAGTCAGACGGCGATCTGGCAGAAACGTTAGCACGTCGGGTGAAATGCTTAGCGGTATTTCGTCTGTCGCTACGTTCTGAGTTCAAATTCCACCGAGGTCAACTTTGTCTTTCATACTTTCGGGGTCGATAAATTAAGTACCAGTTACACACTGGGATCGATGTAATCGACTTAATCCCTTTTTCTGTCCTTGTTTGTCCCCTCTATGTTCATCCCCTTGTGGGCAATAAAGAAATAAGAAACGAATCAATTGGGCAGTTGTTCGACAAGAAATGGCCGCACTGTCTTTCTGAGATTACGAGAGACTGCCATTGTACGGGGAAAGTTTCATAATTACTCAAGGAACATCTAGACTTTAACAACTTCATTTCCTGTCACAGCCCAGCTATATTGATACGCATACGTCCGTAAAATATGTGAGGCTAGAAAGCAAATGTCGAACTTCGATCCTGTCTGCTTTGTCCGCATTGATTGTGTATCTGCACCGTGCACGTTTGCACCGGACCCGTTTGGACCCACAATCTGGACGTAACAAGCCATGGTATACAACAAATTGCAAAAACAAATATCATCACAAAATGCTTAGCGGCATTTCATCCGTCTTTGTTTTCCGAGTTCAAATTCCGCAGATGTTGACGTTAATCTTTCATTTCTTTCGGTATTGGTAAAATAAGTACTGGGGTCAATGTAAGCAACTGGTCCCTTCCAACTAAATTTAAAGCTTTGTGCCTATAATAGAAAAAATATTTTTAATAACTTCATTTAGGTGGCGAACTGGTTTCGCAGCATTTCGTCCGTCTCTCCGTTATGAGTATAAATTCCGCCTAGGTGGACTTTACTTTTCATCCTTTCGGGGGTCGATAAGATAAGTACCAGTTAAGCACTGAGATCGGTGTAATCGACGTATCCTATCCCCACCCTCATCACCACCCCCAAACAAAAACTGCTGGCCTAGTGCCAAAGTTTGAAACCGATATTAAGAACTTAATTAAGTTCACAGATATTGTGTTGGCTTGTCTATCAGCAAAGAATAAATAAATAAATAAATAAATAAATAAATGCAAAAGGCACAGGTTCCGATGCGGTTCTGTTCATCTGCCGGGCAACTTTGTCATCCGACCTTGGTAGACACTCGCAGAATCTAGGGTCTGCGAGAATACAAACCGGCATCGGTAGTGGATACAGACACGTGCGTACACACAGACACACACACACACACACACACACGCAGATAGAGAGAGAGAGAGAGGGAGAGAGAGAGAGAGAAATAGATAGATAGATAGATAGATAGATAAAGTTTGATACAAAAATATATTGATATATACAGACAGACAGATGGCTGTATACATGTACTCATCCATATATATATATGTAAATGAAATATTCAAGCACTGAGATTTGAAGTTAGATGTCACTACTGTTCATATCATCTGTGAATAAATTCAAAATTTGATGATATCACCAGTAGTAGCATGGGTGGAACGCAGTTATGATAGCTTTAAGGTGCTATGAAATATAAATTTGCACGAAGCGTAATGATGCTTAATAAGCATCTACCTGCTAGAAATAAGAGCCAAGTCTTAAATGATCCACCGTAGCGCACCAATATAACAGAGAAAAACAGTATGCGAGGAAAACAGAAAGAATTAAAACATTTAACAGCACAAATAAAAAATATTATGCAATTAGGGATATCCACAAACC
>NC_069003.1:4470696-4472268 GCF_001194135.2 Octopus bimaculoides
GCTATGAAATATAAATTTGCACGAAGCGTAATGATGCTTAATAAGCATCTACCTGCTAGAAATAAGAGCCAAGTCTTAAATATATATATATATATATATATATATATATATTCATATATAAGGAGAGAGAGGTAGAGAAAGAAAGAATGTGTGTGTATGTGCGTTATATTCAATAAAGTACTTAAATATGTAGGTGTGTGTGTGTGCGTACAATTTTGCATGAATTCCTCTAATACGTTAGATTACTTACAGTACTTACCAGCGGAGAATTGCTGTTTGTGGCCATTTAAACAATTAAGAGTATATATCAAAACCACTAAACATTTTATCGGAAATCATTTGCAGATAGACAGAGTAAATCTTTAAAAATCATAAACACTTTTCGTTTGTCCATGTTGAAATAACGATTTATTTATTTATTTATTTTTCTTTTCCTCTTTATATTCTATAACCTCTTCTCTTCGTTTCTGTCTTGCTAGTTTCACTTTCATTTTCGTTTTTTCATTCTCGTTGCGCCACACCTCTCCCATTTCACCACAGCTGCCGTCGCCGCCGTCTTTAGCATCACACCTTTTATTTTATTTTTTAAATATTTTTTCTTCTAAACATTTCTAGTTGTTATTGTCGTTATGGTAAATTTTAGTGCCATGATTGGTACACGAAGATTGTAACGGTTGGTATTAGTATTGCATGAAATGAAATGAAAAATATCAGTGCAAATATATTGACCTGACATTAGCGGAATTATGTATATGTTTCCCAACCTATGCTATTTCTTCTTCTTCTCTACTTCCTCTTTTTATTCTTCCTCTTCATCTTTCTCCTCATTTCTTCTCCTCCTTCTTCCTCTTCTTCTTGAACCTCCTCCTTTTCTTATTCTTCCTCGTTTTCTTCCTTTCTCAACGTTTCTTAGTATTTATTATGTTACAATTTCTTATGGTTGTCTTCTATCATTGGATTTAAAGAGAGGATGCACAAACGTTTGTCAACCTATATATAGATAGATTGATAGATAGTTTAAGACGCAAACAAGCCGACGTACAAACAGACAGCAAGGGAGGGATGGAGGTATTTGAGCCTAAGCAGTACAAACTTAGTCCATGCGTAATGAGTTATTGAATTACTGAAAGTGCAACCTAATCAGTGTTCAAGATTTACGTTTATGCGAAATAAACAAACGGGGAAAATAGTCGTCAAATATTCTATATTTACAAGTTATATCGATGATCATCGAAATCTTTCAGTTATTTTTCACTTTGTCAGCCGCTGTTGAACTAAAGTCAGGCTTTTAACCAGTAGATATTTAGCAGTTTTGTTATTTCGCTGCAGCCATAGTGGAGCACTGGCTTTAGTCGAACAAATTGACCCCGGGACTTACTCTTTGTAAGCCCAGTACTTATTCTATTGGTCTTTTTTGCCGAACTGCTATATTATGGGGACGCAAACACACCAACATGGGTTGTAGGAGGAACAAGCACAGACACACAAATATATACATACATATATGTATGTATGTTTGTATATGTGTATATATATATATATATATATATATATATATATATATATATATAT
>NC_069003.1:4473993-4475096 GCF_001194135.2 Octopus bimaculoides
ATATATACATATATATATATATATACATATATATATATATATATACATATATATATATATATATATACATACATATATATATATATATATACATATATATATATATATATATTTGTATGTCCATATGTGTGTGTATGTGTGTGCGTATGCATGTATATATATGTATCCTCACAGATATATATGGGGGTGTGTGTTTGTGCGTGTGTATATAAATATGGATATGTGGACGTATGTGTGTGAGGATTGGACAGACAGACAGACAGATAGATAGATAGATAGATAGATAGATAGATAGATAGATAGATAGATAGATAGATAGATAGATAGATAGATAGATAGATAGATAGATAGATAGATAGATAGATAAAAATGGACATTAAAAATGTAGACAACGCATGAAAGGCCATCCTTTCAAGACGTGGCTTTAGTTTACTCCTTTAATAGAAAGATATGTCAACGTTTCGGATGTTTGTCCTTCATCAGAGGAAAGAAAGCATAGAAAGATTGAGATACAAGGATAGTTTCTAAATGCACACAAAGCGGATGGACAGTTAAGAACCAGCTATGAATTGTGTTTTATGTCGGTAGGTAAGAAGAAAGTGAAGAATTGCTGCCGAAGAATTGTTCCTTTGGAGGGTCAGGTTAGTGATGGTTACATGTTCTAAGAAAGAGTGCGTGAGAGATCTGTTTTAAAGTATATCAAAAACTTCTACTTTTACTTATGTATAGATTTACGCTGACAGAAATTCTGTAGATACTCGTCCGATAGATGGGATTGTTCTTTGAAAGGGTCAGCTGTTCCGAGCATTGTATCAAGTCGATTCTGCCTGAGAATTATTTTAAGGCTACACGTGTCTCAGAAATATCACCTACTTACTCTACCATTCAATGAATAGGTGCATCAGTCGATCGATTCACCAGAGTACTCGTCGTCCTAAATGACGGACGATTCCTTTACTTAAACACACACACACATATATTTATATAATATATATATTTATATAATATATATATATATATATATATATATATATATGAATAACCTGTTTCTATCTATGAGTAACAAGTATGTAAGTATCGATGAACTCCATACGTTTGTATAT
>NC_069003.1:4475524-4477398 GCF_001194135.2 Octopus bimaculoides
TATATATATATATATATATATATATATATATGCATATATGTGTGTGTGTGTGTGTGTATATATATCTATATACTTGTACATATGTATGCATATTTTAAGATTGTGCGCGTGTATATATTGTTTGTATGCATGCATGTATGTTTATGCGAATTCGTGTGTGTCTGTTTGTGTGTGTGTGTTGTGTATACACATATATACATTTATTCACAACTATATCTATACCAATATGTATGTATGTATGTATGTATGTATGCATGTATGTATGTATAAATGTGTAGTGTACATATGTATATATATATCTATGTGAAACAGAGGCAAAAGGTTAGCGCGAGTGAAAGACAGAGTTTTTACAGAATCTGCAGAAGAGAGACGATTCAGTGAATCGATGTAGCAACTAATATCGGAACGATTGTTAATCGATAACAAAATGAAATAGATGTTTGCCGCCATCTTCTTCTCCTTTCCCGTCCACTTCCCTTTTTCCCGCCATTGTCTTCTCTTTCCCGCCATCTTATTCCCATTTCCCGCCAATCCACTCCATTAGTACTTGTTTTTAGTTACTATGCTGTTTTACGCCTCTGTCTCTCTCCCTTCTCCCTACTCTCTCTTTCTCTAACTTTCCCTATTTCTTTCATTATTTATCTCGTTCGCTGTATCCTTATCAAAATCATTCTCTTGTAATTCGTTCGCTTTTCGTTCACCTCCCTATATATTCCTTGTTTGTCTCTCTCTCTCTCTCTCTCTCTCTCTCTCTCTCTCTCTCTCTCTCTCTCCTTCTTTGTCCCTATCTCTCCTCATTCGCACACGCAAACCATTAACAAGAATTCACTCGCCTAACCATTATTTCCACCACCACCACCACCACCATTACGTTAACACCATCAGCTCCACTATCAGCATTACTGTCACTACCTCACCAGCACTTCCACCATCAACCGCACCACCACCAGTACCACCAACCGTACAACCTCTAGCCCCGTCGTTACTACTATCACAATCGCCACCTCTAGCACCACCGCCACCACTGCCACCACAAACTCCTTTTCGGTATCACCACCACTCCACCACAGCCACCACCATCACCACCAACACCAGCTCTACCGCCATCACAACCACCATAACCACCATCATCAGCTACTTGCGCCAACTAGAGCCAATATGAAACCCCACCAAGTACAGGGCGCCCTTATCTACAATTAAATACACACCCCCACGCTAGAAATAGCAACCCGCATCTACTTCAAATCGTATCCTCGCATCTTAGAATGTGACATATGGTAGAAACCGTTTCAGAGTTATCTGTTCATACGGGGTGGTCAAGGAAGGAATCCGTTCGGTGTTGGATCTTTTCAATAAGAGCTGATAGGAACTAGACAACACTGACGTCAATGACCGTACTGATATGCTAGAAATAGAAACCAGATTGCCTCGCATATCATCCTACGTTGAAGACCTAACTGTAGACAATGCTGTCTTTGGTCTAGAAAAGGATGGTCAAAGTTGGGAAGCCATTGATCATAGGTTTTGACGCAATTAGGTTTTGAACCTAGGGCTAATACCTGCTTCATCTAACTGTTGTTAAAATTATTTCTAGAATAAGCACAAGGCCTGAAATTTGAGTGGAGGGGCTAGGTTGATTACATCGACACCAGTGCGCAGCTGGTACTTATTTCATCGCTCATTGCGAAGGACGAAAGACAAAGTCAGTTTCGGCGGCATTCGAACGCAAAACGTAAAAGACCGACGAAATACAGCTGAGCGTTTTGTCCGGTGCGCTAACGCTTCTGCCACCTTCCCGCCTTTCCGCGTCTTTAAAATAATATCACCACCAAATAACTACCACCACCCCCCACCAGCAGCAAAACAGCAGCAGC
>NC_069003.1:4477475-4481615 GCF_001194135.2 Octopus bimaculoides
AACTGCATCCTTACCACCATCAGATGATGCCATTATTTCCGCCGGCACCAACTCAACCCCTCCCCACCGCTACACCCACAATCTCTTTCTTCAACTACTACTTCTTCTACTTCTACTACTACTACTACTACTACTACTACTACTACTACTACTATCCACGCCTTTCTTTCAACAAACACAATCATCATCATCATCACGAGTATGATGAAACGTTTCTCCCGCTAACATCATCAAACACTTAAACCACCCATCATCGCCTCACCCACCATCGCCTCACCCGCCATCAACCATCGCCCTCAATCAAATCTCCAGCTACAACCATTAGACGCTATTTTTGCTACTACCACCGCCATCACAACCGCTACCATTATAACCATTAAACGCCAATTGCATCACCACCACCACCACCATCATCATCTAGAATCACCATCACTTCAACCATCAAACACCACTATTACTACTACTACTACTACTACTACTACCATCATTACCCCCACTAGAACCATCAAACGCAGTCACTACCACTGCGGCCTTCACCGTCAAACACATCACAAAGCACCACTATCATCGACCATAACATTATTACCAATACCCCCGCCTCAATGAAACACCACCCTCGCCTCCACCACAACCAAAGAACAATCATGTTCACTACCACCACTACCACCAATAACATCAACCAACGCTATCATCACCATAGCGACAATCAAACAGCGCAAAATGGCGCCACGGACGTCAAACAGTCACACAACCGCAACAGCTAGGAAACGCTGCCATCGCTCCACGACGACTATCAAAGGCCATAACTGCCACTGCCACAACCCTCAAACACCAGACCATCGACGTTACATCTATGAAACACAACCAACATTACAACTACCAATGCAGTCGGACGCAACCACCATCACCACCACAATTATTACCATCGGTTAACATTATCTTCACCACTACAAACAAGCATCTCACAATATCACTACCACCAGACGTGACCATCACACAACCATCAAACACCATCAAATACCTTCGTTACCATCAAATACCACCATCACCTCTATGAAACATCGCCATTACCACTTGCATCAAACACTTAAATCATTAATGCTATTAAATAGCAGCACCGCCACTACCATCCAATAACGCCACCACTGCTACCATCAACCATTGCTACCTCTCTTACCATCAAACACCGTCACCGCTACCATCAATTACCACAACATCCGCTGCCACCAAACATCACTAATACCATCAAACACCACTATTACCTTCAAACAAAGCCTCCACTAACACCGTCAAACAAAACCACCACCACTACCATCCATCAAACACTACCGTTACTATCATCAAACAACGACGCCATTACTACCATCAAACGCCACAACTGCCACCACGATCAAACATTGCAATCAAACTGTCACAGCTACCATCAAACACCGCCATTATTACCTTCAAACAATGCTTCCACCAATACCGTCAAACAAAATCACCACCACTTCCATCAATCAAACACTGCCACCACTACCATCAAACATGGACGCCACCGCTACCCTCAGGCACCACTACAACCATATTGTCACAACCATCATCAAACACCACCACCATCATCACCACTACCACCTCCACTGCAGCCATCAAACACACTGTCATCGTTACAACCACCTCGACTATCATCAAAACCCAATCACTACAATCCAACACTACCATCAAACACTACCACCACCACCACCACTAATACCTACCACCCCCTTTATCTCGTAATGCTATCAACTTGCCCAGCAGGAATATTCCATTCCTGCCATGAAATGTCAAGTTGTCTGTAGTTAAGGAAAAACCATTCTAATCTTAAACACTTCAATTCTATAGAGATTTCCCACAATCCTCTCTGATTTCCTCCCCCTCTCCCTCCTTTCCTTCCTCCCCCCTCGCCTTCTCATCCTTTTTGCTCTTCGCTTCACTCTTTAATTTTTTTCGCTTTTATCTCTCTCTCTCTCTCTCTCTCTCTCTCTCTCTTCGTTTCTATTTCTCTCCCTCTCTATCTATCTCTCATCCTCTCTAATTCTGGCTTTCTCTCTTCTCTCGCTCTTTATTTCATTCACTGTCTATCTTTTCTCCTCAATCTACCATTTTCCTTAACTCCGTTTTCATATCTCTCTCTCTCTCTCTCTCTCTCTCTCTCTCTAATTGTCTTTCTTTTTTCTTTCTTTCTGATTGTTTGTCTAGCCGTCCATCTATCCATCCATCCATCTGTACTTCTATCTATCTATCCATCTATCCATGTTTGTCTATCTATCTGTCTCTATCTGTTTGTTTGTCTATCTATCTATCTATCTTTCTAGCTATCTATTTCTCGATACACACACACACACACACACACACACACATAGATATATATAGATGTTCTTCTAGATAAATACACAAGCACACTCATACACAGACGCGCACATACACACACACATATATATCTGTCAATGTACATTTCTTTATTTGTTTTTCACTCCTCACTCTTTCTCACTCTCTCTTTCTTTCTCCCTCCCCATCTCTATCAATCAATCAATCAATCTATCTATCTATCTATCTCTGTCTTACTCAAAATATCTCGTTTTCCCTCATTCTCTCGCCTTACATTTATTTCACTCAATTACAACAATTTGAGCAGCGGACGAAGCGACAACAGTAACAACAACTTTAAATGCAATAAAGATTTTTATAGTTCTTCCTTTTTACCTTCCTCTCATTTTGTCATTCAAATTTATTTCCTTTTTACTTTCCTTCTCTCTCACAATCTCTGCCCCCTCTCCCTCTCCCTCCCCCCTCTCTCTCTTCCTCCCCCTCTCTCTCTTCCTCCCCCCTCTCTCTCTTCCTCCCCCTCTCTCTCTCTAATTTTAACAGACAACGTTGCTTCGTTCATAATTTCTAAGAAAGTGGGTAAGTGCAGCGAGATGGCACAGGCGCAAGCGTGGCTGTGTGGCAAGAAGTTGCTTCCCAACCACAGGATTCCGGGTTCAATCCCACTCCGTGGCACCTTGGACAAGTGTCTTCTACTATAGCCTCAGGCCGGCCAAAGCCTTGTGAGTGTGCTTGGTAGACGGAAACTGAAAGAAGCCTGTCCTCTCTCTCTCTCTCTCCATACTTTTATATATATATATATATATATATATATGAAATTATGTTTTCAGAACGTTGTTAATTTCTGGATCGCTAGTAAGCATAAGTAGATTTTGCACAATAGAGTTGTATGTCTCATTATTTCTAGAGTTGTGATTGAGTTGAGTTGATATATACGGTAGTGTTTTGAGATGGGGCGTATATGTATATATATATTTGTATATATATATATATACGATGGACTCTCCGGTCGTTAGACAACATCTGAGGGATCGGCAATTTCTTGCTGAGCAACCACACAGATTATTTGTTTGTAGGGATCAAATGTTTGTGTAGACATAAACTCATTCCCTCCATCAGATCGACATTACCTGTACAGGTGCAACTGGGTGCCACATGTCAGATAACGAAATGATCGCAGAGCAACGTGAAATGAAATGTTTTGCTCAAGAACGCAACGAAACGCCCGGTCTGAGAATCTGGGAATCGAACCCACGATCTCGCAATCATGAATGCAACACCCTAACCAGTAACCTGTGCACGTTCACACACGCCCCCCCCCCATATATATATATATATATTAGGTGGGAATGATTGTGGTGCTCGTGGTAGTTATGCTAACGACAATAAAAAGAAAAAAGCCGCCCAATTTAACGAGAATTTTAGAATACAGGTGTTGAATTAAAACAGGTGGAAAACTAAGATAGATTATTATTATTATTATTATCATTATTAACACTATTGTTGTTATTGTCGATGCAGTATTTTGGTAAAATGGTTAGCTGAAGAAAAGTATTTCCTATGGAAACATAAATTTGTTTACAGGGAATTTCAGGATTTTTTTCTCAAGAAAGGGGCTACCAAGCGTAAACTCTTGGATGCTGTTTATTTTCAGTTTTCAATTTCTTTATAGACGGATGCACATGAATTCATCCATCCATACATACATACATACATACATACATATATATATAAATACATATATACATACCTGTATATAGATAGATATATATATATACATATATATATATATATATA
>NC_069003.1:4481629-4489641 GCF_001194135.2 Octopus bimaculoides
TATAGAGTTATTAATATTTCTAAGTCTCTCTGTTTAGGTTTGAATATATTTTACGGTGTATGAATTCGCGCGTTGGTTTTACTTCTACAATGTAATTTTCATTCAGAGAAATTTCCTTCTTTCCCTAAAAAATATTATTTCATGCTTTACGGAAGTCTCTACTAAACATTATGTCCTTTTTCGTGCAAATCTATTGGGGAATATCGTGGCCCACGTATACGTGTTCTAAATACTTACTCGTGCGTATTGTATTTTCAAAATACAACCGAGTGTGCTTCTGTTGGGCGATGTTACATTACGTGGAATTCTAATATGCTCCAACTAAAGTTTGCTTTCTTTTCCTATGCATTCACGTCGGTTACTGACTACTGAACGGTGGTTACTAAAGGGGATGGTAAAGCGTGTCCCTTATCTTGTTTATCGATCTATCTACTTATCTATCTTTCTGTGATCACACCGGGAAATTGGCCCTTATAGGTTCGTATGACTCGAGAAAGTAATTTTACCCTCTTATCTGTCTGTCTGAGGAGACAGGCAGATAGATGAGGTACAAGTGCATGCTTGCATTTATGTTTGTGTTATTTTATGTATTCATGCACGTATATCGTGGCATTCCGTCAGTTACGACGTCGAGGGTTCCTATTGATCCGATCAACGGAAGAGCCTGCTCGTGAAATTAACGTGCAAGTGGCTGAGCACTCCTCAGACACGTGTACCCTTAACGTGTGACAAGGCTAGCCCTTTGAAATACAGGTACAACAGAAAGAGGAAGAAAGGGTGAGAGAAAGTTGTGGTTAAAGAGTACAGCAGGGATCGCCACGACTCCCACTGCCGGGGCGTCGTGGAGCTTTAGATGTTTTCAATAAATACTCACAAAGCCCGGTCTCGGAATCGAAACCGCGATCCTACGACCGTGAATCCGGTGCCCCAACCATTGGGCCATTGCACCTCCACAGGCACGTATATAATATTTATTATGTAGATGCATGTGTATGTATGTATGTATGCATGTATGTATGTATGTACGTAAGCATGTAGCTATGTCTGCATGTATGTATGTTGGTATATATGTTTGTATGTACGTATGTATGTTTTATATATGTGTGTATGTAAAGCTGTGGGGCGAAAGATTTGTAATTCATTTGGTGTCTTCAAAAGACAAAGAGACAGTCTAAACATCGGAGTATCACTCTGCATACTGATGTATACCGCTATGAAGGTGCGCAGGTTTGTTGGTAGAATTTGCCAAAAGACATGGCAACGCCTCGAGGGCTTAAAGAGCCAATATCGAAAGTACATTGCTTCCAATACACCATTCGACAGCTATACTTAAGTGTGTGTGTGTGTGTGTGTGTGGGTGTGTTTCTGTATACAGACTCATAGATAGGTAGATAGATAGAGAGAGAGAACGAGCGAGAGAGAGAGATATGTAGATAGACATACAGACAGATAAAAGACAGACAGACAGAAAGATAGATAGATAGATAGATAGACACACACGCACACACACAAACAGATAGTAATAGTATTGCCAGTAATCTCCAAGAAAGATGACCATTTAAGCCATTATAGGAGCGTTAGATGATGGCTTAGCTGGCCGAAACTTCGAAGTCACTGACATTACAATTATTGTTAAAGAATAATAAATCTATACCAAAAATATTGAGTAATTCTTCAGAGCGCATGTATACACATAAAGACAGAGAGACAGGTAGACAGACTGATAGATAGATAGATAGATAGATAGATAGATAGATAGATAGATAGATAGGTAGATAGATAGACAAATATATAAGCACATACGCGTGCATTTGTGTATAAATGTGTGTATAAATGTATACGTGTATGCGTGCGTTTGGGTGTGTATTTTCTTTGAGATTCCTGCAACTTCCTCTCAGACTTTAAACCAGTCAATAATAAAGTAACTTTTTTTTTCCAATAAACACAGCTTCAGGGAATTGCTAATAAGGGTATGCACGTGTTAGCATCTATGTATACAAATAGGTAAATGTGTGTGTGTTTCTGTATATGTCAGTGTGAATGTATGTATGTATATGAATCTCCGCATACATGCATGCACTAAGGTAGAAAGTATGTATATATATATATATATGCATAAATATATATCTATATACACACACACGCACAGAGAGAGATAGATAGATAGATAGATAGATAGATAGATAGATAGATAGATAGATAGATGGTCATCCGAGTGGTGCGGGTTCTTTATCTGCTATTTCTAGCAGATCCGGCACCCGGGCAAAGGTTGTCTCACCCGAGTAAAGCTGGTGGTGGTGGTGGTGCTTGTAATGTTGGTGATGGTTGCAGTAGTGGTGGTGGTGGAGGTCATATGGATAGGTGTAGTGGCAGCAGCAGCAGTTGTCGTCGTCGTCGTCGTCGTGGTAGTAATAGTAGTAGTAGTAATGGTGATTGCGGTGGTGAAGAAAAACGGGAACTATAAACAACTCAATAAAGCTGTTGTTATTGTAATTTTGTTGTCGTATTTTAGCCCCCGGGTCTGCTCTGTTCCTGCAGTCTTATTGCACTTAGGTAACCGGCGTAAACATCGAGTGGCGACCCATAAATCATTTTGTTTGTTTGTTTTGTATTTCGTTTTTTTTTTTGACAAGTTATCCTGTGTCTGCCAAGAAGCAAACTGCGCGCTCTGACATGCAATATTGAATCGTATTACACATAAAAATCCTGAAAACGGAAACGACGAATTCGATAACGTAGCCCGAGAAGGTCGTGGTGGTTATGGCTGGAATGGAGGCTCACTCTGAACTGTGTTGAGGTGGTGGGTGGAGGGATAAACAAAAGCAATAACAACGATCACAACAATGACAGTATTGTTTATTATCATTGACACGATATCTCGTGTTGTTCTTTAGTCCCTGTTCAGCTCTGATGGAGCCAACCCATAACGAAACGTTGTTCAAACAACAATCATCTCGTCTATTATATTATCATTTTAGCTATTAGACTGCAGCCATGCTGGACCACCGCTTTGAAAGGTTTCAAGCGAGCAGATCGACCCACCAAATATCTTTCAGGTTTCTTTTTGTTTTTTGATTTTTTATAGCTTTGTTGTTTTCGAAGTCTGGCACTTATTCCATCGATCTCGTTTGCCGAACAGCTACATTACTAGGATGTAAATCAACTAACAATGGTTGTCAAGTGGTGAGAAGGACATACACACACACAGAGGCATAAATACACGCATACGCACATACATAAGACAGGCTTCCATACAGTTTCCATCTACCAAAAGGTATAGGTTAACCCTATGGTTGGCTTTGGGTTATAGTAGAAGACAGTTGCCCAAGGTGGGGCACAGTGAGATTGAACCACTAAACCATTGGTTTCAAAGCGAGGTCCCTAAACACGCATATATCCTTTCTTTTATTCCTTCTTTTGTTTTGCTTCAATCATTTGACTGCGGCCATGCTGGATCATCGCAGATAGACAGATCACCGCAGACAGACAGACAGACAGACAAACAGAGATAGATAGATAGATGGATAGATAGATAAAGCGAGAGAGAGAGAGAGAGAGAGAAAGAGAATGGGAGAGGCATCGATCATATACGTGCTACGATGTGAAATATTTGCACAGGAGCAAATAAGAACGTGTAAGAATATCTGCTCGTTACATCCGTATATACATACATACGCACATATAAGTATAATTATGTGTGTGTGTGTTTGTGTGTGACTATCTGTATATATAGGGAGAATTCATTAAAAAAACAACAGACGAAGACAAATAGATGTATTAGTATAACGCTCGGAAATTGAGAAAGTCTTTAACGTTTCGAGCCTACGCTTTATACACACACATACATAGATAGATAGATAGATAGACAGACAGAAAGACAGAGACATATATATATATACTGTACATTGAAATAAAGATTTGCAGGGTAACATTTACACATAAATAAAAAGCATTGGGATATAAGTCTATAAAGATATATAAATATACCTGAACATAAGCATACAGCCATTGTGTGCGTACACACTTCACAAACCAACACTTCACACACGTATGTTATGTGTATTGTATGCGCGTGTGTGTGTGTGTACGTACATAGGTACTTATGTGTGTGTGTGTGTGTGTGTGTGTGTGTGTGTGTGTGTGTGTGTGTGTGTGTGTGTGTGTGTATGGAAGATGTATGTAAATGTCTATATGAAAATATAATGACGATAGATGCTACATGTCACCCAGCCTGTTTTTTGGTTAAAACGTAGTAAGTTATCATATTTTCTAATCAAAATTAAATCAGGCAATTTTTCAAAACTTATTACTGGTTATCATAACTCAATTTACGATGTTTGGTATTTCGCATCCAATTGTATTTCACGCAATTCAAGATACAAAAAAAAATACAACACAAATACACACACACAAAAATGCAGGCAACACAAATAAACGCAAGCAGAGACATGCATACGCGTTGTGTAATTCGAATATTTTTTTTTTATGATAATACAAATACAAAGGTAGTTACCAGGAATTGGTTAGTTTTCTCTACCCTACGATCGATACATACCTATTTGTTGTTAGCTAGTGCATGTCATTGGGTTACATGGATCTAGACATACGCGATGCTACGATGGCGAATCTAATCGAAATCTATTTTCTGTACGTTTGAATCCCAAGCAATATCGGCCTTCACATATAGATAAGCCTATATATCCATCCATCCTTCCATCTATATATATATATATATATATGTATATATACACACACACACGAGAGTTGCTGAGGGTCAGGTAATCATGATTTAGTTCAACGTGTTCTTCTCGTCTCAGATGCACTCATTCATTGCAGCAGTTTTTCAGTTTTTTTCTAAGCCCTGTAAAAGAACTCGGAAGGTTTGATCTCCAGCCAAGCCTTTCACGAAGCCTTTAAAGCCAGGAATCTTTTAGCACCAACTCGTGCGTGTGTATGTATGTATGTATGTATGTATAGAGAGGGGGAATGTACGAAAAAAAAACAACAGACGAGGACAGGTAGTGTAAACAACAAAACGATGTATTAGTTTGACGCTCGGGAATACAGAAAGTCTTTAACGTTTCGAGATACGCTCTTCAACAGAAAGAATACGGAGAAAACAAGGAGAAAAGCACGGAGAAATAAAAATGAATGTATGTATATTTGTATGTGTGCCATTGTTCAGTTTTATTTCAAGATTCCTTGCCAATAGAAAAAAAAGTCGGTTTCGAACCTAGATCCAAGTTCCTTCATTGCAACTTCAACATCAACAACAGGTCATAATTGCTTGTATGTATGTATGTATGTATGTATGTATGTATGTTCATGGGTGGGCCAACATGTTCATAGGCTGACTACGAAGGAGTAATGCTAGAGCTGTGAAATCATGCATCCATTAAATTCAGAATTTCTTATTAATAACCGAAATTGTTTCTTTCCTAGTAAACTGACATCTCACTATTCATAGAAACTTCAAATGTAGCTAGTAACGACTTCGCTTGAAAATGGGCAAAATTAGTCATCGTGGTGTTATCAAGTAGCTGCAGAAAAATGGCTTAGCATCGGAGGACATTCATGCTGACATGCTTACTTCATTAGAGGATGATGTTCCAGCTTTATCAACAGTGCAAATATGGGCAGCTGAATTTAGGGCGTGAAGGGAGAGTCTTCAAAATGACCTGACATCTAAAGCAAATAAAGACCAGTTGTCAAATGGTATGGGGTACAAATCAAAAACATACCCACATATACGTACGTACACACACACACACACACACACACACACACACACACACACACACACACACACACACACACACATATATTTCTGTTTTTTTTTTTTACGTAGTTTTTCATCATATACAATTAGCTTGGTTTTAAAATGTCCATTAGTATAACTGCTTCAAATAGTTAACATAAATATGTTTTATAATAAATTTCGAATATTAAGTGTATATTTTTTTACACTTTTCTCCTCTTTTACGTATTTTTTCAGCACCTTCTAACTGAACGATTACTACTTATTTTCAGAGTGTTTTTTATTTTTATTTACTTATTTATTTATTTATTTACTTACTTATTTATTTATTTATTTATTGTAGATCAATATCCATAATTTTGCAAACAATTTCGTTTACTTATTTAACATAACCAGAATTTTGAAATCAATACTAAGTTTAAATAAGTTAATAACATTATTCCGTAGTTTTCTTCTCGGCTCTAGTTTGCAGAACACTATTCGTTCTGAATGACTTTCGACAATCTGGTTTTATAAACCACTACCTCACGTTTGACTTAACAAACTTTAAACTATATAAATATATCTATGATATATTAAGTATTCTTACTTATTTCTTTGGGTTTTTTTTTTAGTTTTGTTTTTTTTTTCTTGACAATTTCATAACGTCACAACATTTCATTTCTTCAAATCGTTTTTATGCTCTGCAAATATACTTAAGCATTTAACCATTATATGAATATGGTTAACTTTTTTGCTTCACTGAGGAATTAATAATATTTACCAAAATCAAGAAAAAATAATGAATATGGTAATACTAACTGATAAATTTAATACAAATATGGATTTCTCTATACATTTAAGCATCTCTGTTTCGCCAGACCATTCCAATATTAAGAAAAAATATATTTATCACACCGCGTAAATATTTCTAGTTACGCTTTTGATAATTTATTTATTAAATATATTAATACTTACATATCTGTCCACCTGTCTGTTCGACTGTCTCACCACTGATATTTCTAGTTAGTATTTTAATGGTCCCTACCTTAAATATATTGACATCACCTTAACTATTACATCGGAGAAATATCATTTTATCCATTTATTAACATACAGAAAAAAAAATCTGTTTTTTTTTATAACATATATTTAATGTGTCAGACTCAATATTTCAATATTTATCTTAATATATCAACAATTCCGTCACACTTTCTAAGCCTGACCGCAGACACAGTTCTGCCGTCGCCGTTGAAATTCAGTTGGAGAATTTTGTTTTCGTTTCTTCCGTATTTTTGTGTTTTTTATTTGCTTTTTATTTTTATTCACTTATTGGTTCGACTTTACAGTATGGGTCTGTTGTATTCTTGTCGTTTAATCATTTGACCTTCGATGACTCTTTGGTCCATTTCAGCGCCTATTCCTATGTTTTTTCCCTTACATCTATCTACAAGCGTATATTCAGTCAGTTTACAATTAGTATATCTTCGACTTTTCACGAATTGTATCCATTAATTGTATTATCTTTCTCATAGAGACTGATTTTCAACGTTTCAGATTTTCATTCTGTATCTAAAAATATATTTCTTCAAACACATTTTGAAATATCTACGTAGAGTACAATTCTATTAACACATTGTGAAGGCGCAATGGCCCAGTGATTAGGGCAACGGACTCGCGGTCATAGGATCACGGTTTCGATTCCCAGACTGGGTGGTGTGAATGTTTATTGAGCGAAAACTCTTAAAGCACCATGAAGCTCCGGCATTGGGTGGTGGCAAACGCAGCTGTACTCTTTCACCACAACTTTCTCTCCCTATTTCTTCCAGTTTCTGTTGTACCTGTATTTCAAAGGGCCAACCTTGTCACACTCTGTGTCACGATGAATCTCTTCGAGAACTACGTTAAGGGTACATGTGTCTGTAGAATGCTCTGCCACTTTCTCGTTAATTTCACGAGCAGGCTGTTCCATTGATTTGATCGACTAGAACCCTCGCCATCGTCACCGACGGAGTACCGTAGTATTAACATATTAAGCACTTACTAAATTGATGTATTTAACCGCTATGTTAAAAGAAATTCAAATCGAAGTTATATTTAAAAAATTATCATAAAATATAATCACTATACACAACACATACACACACAATATATATATATATATATATATATACTTTATTTATAAGCAGCAGAAATATAACAAAAAAACCGTTACTCTGAGTTTCACGTTCCCGTTCATCGGACAGTTTTGTTAGAAAACTGTCCGATGAACGGG
>NC_069003.1:4489750-4490143 GCF_001194135.2 Octopus bimaculoides
TATATATTTATTTATTACTGGCACTCCGTCGGTTATGTCGACGAGGGTTCCAGTTGATACGATCAACAGAAAAGGTTGCTCGTGAAATTAACGTGCAAGTGGCTGAGCACTCCACGGACACGTGTACCCTTAATGTAGTTCTCAGAGAGATTCAGCGCGACACAGGAAGTGACAAGCCCGGTCCTTTGAAATATGGCTACTACTCATTCTTGCCAGCTGAGTGGACTGGAACAACGTGGAATAGAGTGTCTTGCTCAAGAGAATTACGCGTCGCCGGGAATTGAACTCATGACCTTACGATCATGAGCGGAATGCCCTAACCACTAAGCCACGCGCGCGCGCGTGCATATACATACTATGTATGTATGTATGTATGTATGTATGTATGTGTGT
>NC_069003.1:4494709-4496588 GCF_001194135.2 Octopus bimaculoides
GTGACCTTATTGGTAGCGGTGTGAGGAAAGATAGTGGTGGTGATATTGCTGTTGTTGTTGTTGGTGGTGGTGGTGGTAGGGGTGGTGGTGGCGAGGGCGGCGGCGGCAGTGGTGATGTTAATGCTGATGAAGACAGTTGTTGGGAGCGAAAGTGGTGGTAGAAGTAGCTTCAGTGGTGCCGCTGGTGACGGTGGATACGCTGGTATTGATACAGGTGGAACTAAAGGTTGCAGTAATGGTTGTAGTGTTGGAGGTGGTAGTGGTGTTGGTGGTGGCGATGGTAATGATTGTATTTCTTGTGCCAGTGACGCTAATAATGAGTGTTGTTGATGATGGTAGTAGTAGTAGAAAAGAAAAAGTAGTAGTAGTAGTAGGTGGAGAAGGTGGTGGTGATAATGGTGATGGTGATGGTGTCAGTAGTGATGATGTAGTAGTAGTAGCAGCAGCAGTAGTAGGTTGTGGTGGTGGTGGTGGTGGTGATGGTAAGGTGGATAGGCGCTGGTTTTGGTAGTTATCAACCAATGATTAGTTTCGTAGTGAATTATTTCAGATCTAGATAATGGTAAATCTTTTGTTTCCTTTTCGTTTCGTTTGTTTCTTTTTTGTCTTTTTTTTTTCTTTCGTTATTTTCTGTCATTTTTTTGTTTTGTTTTTTTTTCAGTCTCTTTTTACTTTTACTGTTTTTGTAGTGTGTGTGTATGTATGTGTGTGTGTGTGTGTGTGTGTGTGTGTGTCTTTCTTTGTTTTTTGTTTTTTTTATTCGAAAAGAATTTCTCAGAAAGTCAAATGAAACAAATTGTTCAACATTTTCCCCGGCAAACGGTTGAGAATACAGAACTGCAGCACAGACAACGCACTCACACACATAGATGCATGAGTACATACCTACACACATACATAGATAGATAGATAGATAGATAGATAGATAGATAGATAGATAGATAGATAGATAGATAGATAGATATAGATAGATATATAGATAGATAGATAGATAGATAGATTGATATATATATAGATAGATAGATTGATATATATATAGATAGATTGATTGATTTATAGAGAGATAGATACATATACATACATATATATTTATATATATATATATATTGGATTGGCAAGAAAATAAATTCGGTTTTTTAGTGTGAAATGAAAGCCATTTTTTTTTTCATACAAAAAATGAACTTTAATCAATTATGCCAGGTAGTACAGCATACCTTTTCCAAATTTCTGGCAGAGAGAATTGTGTCACGGTGCTGCTTTTCTCATAGGTGGTTCCCAACCGACCCTACTATACTGTGTAGGTGATAAAATCAAAACGAAGCAATGGACATGAACGGAATTAAAAATATAAAATTGTGACAATTTTCCCATCGCACCCTGTATATATATATATATATATATTTCATGTATATGTATATATATATATATTCTATTTTACTCTCTTTTTACTTGTTTCAGTCATTCGGCTGTGGCCATGCTGGAGCACCGCCTTTAGTCGAGCAAATCGAGCGCAGGACTTATTCTTTGTAAGCCTAGTACTTATTCTATCGGTCTCTTTTGCCGAACCGCTAAGTTACGGGGACATAAACATACCAGCATCGGTTGTCAAGCGATGTTGGGGGACAAACATAGAAACACAAACATATATATATATATACATACATATATACGACGGGCTTTTTTCAGTTTCCGTCTACAAAATCCACTCACAAGGCTTTGGTCGGCCCGAGGCTATAGTAGAAGACACTTGCCCAAGATGCCACGCAGTGGGACTGAACCCGGGACCATGTGGTTGGTAAGCAAGCTACTTACCACACAGCCACTCCTACGCCTATATATATATAGATATATAGATATATAGGGCAGGGAATCGTCAATT
>NC_069003.1:4496988-4497792 GCF_001194135.2 Octopus bimaculoides
TATTCTCTCTTCCTTTCTCCTACACTTTCTCAATCATTTACCTCACATTTTCATTGTTCTTTTTTTTTTCTGTCTTTCTATTACAACGATTCTAATAACTTCCACTTTTCTACCACCACCACCACCACCACCACCCCCATCTCCCTTTCCCGTCTCAACTCTCATCTTATTCAAACTAATAACAAAAAAAAAACAGTGATTTCGAGAAATGGAGTAGCAAAGCAACAGTTTTAACGGAAGACTTAATTAATGTAGTGCTGCTGCCGCCGCCGCCGCCGCCGCTACTACTGATTACGCTGAAACAATGCTTCATCTAATGAAAATGGCTTAGCATGTCATTTTAATTGATTTAACGAGTAGTCAAACTTTGAGGATGCGTGTTCAATTTGCAGCTACAATTTAATGTGGTCATCCCATTTATGATCATTTGTTTTTAAAATAATGTTCCCATGACTACCACACAGGTCCACAGTGTTTTGTGGGGTGGGGGCATAAAGATATTTATTGAATAGACAAGTATTTCTCAAGACCTTTTGGGTGGGGAGGGCTGAATCCAGATATGCTATTTGTTTTAATCAAACACTTCAGAATCTTTGTTTACACTCTGCGTTGATTTTTTTTTTTCACAAAAAATGTAATTTTCTTTTATTATATGTCCCAGGCTGGTGGAGGTGCAATGGCCCAGTGGTTAGGGCAGCGGACTTGCTTTATATACATTTAATGCGAAAGATTAAGCAGAAGCGGCAAGCGGGCAGGATCGTCGGCACGCCGGACAAAAACTGAATGGTATCGAACTCACAACCT
>NC_069003.1:4497936-4500150 GCF_001194135.2 Octopus bimaculoides
TATATATATATATATATATATATATATATATATATGAATATGAATTTATGTGTGTTTCTCTTCTTTTCCAGTATCAATGAAAACTTCCACGATATTCCCGCTCGCCAGTTTACTGGTTTTACTTGTTGGTGGAATTATTTGCTTCGTAGGCCATTGCAACACACGAAGAAATAGGTTGACATTTTTTGGGGGCATTCTATTTGTTTTAGCAGGTAAGTAAACAATTTAACAATGATCTCTTTTTTTCACTCTGTAACACATCTACATATCAACTCGTGTATGGACTATCAACTCATTCCTCCTATCTTACTTCTATCCGACGAAGAATCAGGCTCGAAACGTCATTTCCGTTGCTATTTTTCCATCTGAAAGTTTCACTGAGCTTCGTTCTAATATATTTATTGTGTACGTCAAATTGATGTCTGCTGTTTATTCCTGTCTTTGACTTTTGGTTTTCCTATTTATATATGTATGTTCTTCTTTGAGTTTTATCTAAGTTCTTCTTCAGAGCGTTCAAGGCTGGCGTTTTGAGTTAAGCGAGTTCCTGGTATTTGTAATTATATGGTTGAGTTAGTGTGCTACTTGAGCTGTTGATATACACACCTGAAGTGTATGCATCTATTCATCCAAAGAACCTCAGATGGGGAATCTTTGGAGCGTCTTACAAATCTTTACCCTGCATATATGTGACTGAACACCAGCTGGGGCTGGTAATCAAAAGTTATTTAAATTACTATATTGTTCTGAGGATCTCGGGTCCTAAGGTTACTGGTTACGTAATGATTACTGCATAACACACAATTATACGCTAGTGAAACACGTGTAAAGATCAAGTAATTAATAATGTTATAATAATAATGACTCCATAATAACTAGAATTGTTAGAACGCCTTACGTTAATTTGTTACTACATTCAACATTAAAGTATTATTCTGGCACAGCTAGATTCTTCATGGCATCCGTCTTCTACTCTCGACACAGAAGAGTCCCTATTTGCTGGGTCATTCAATCTTTGTGAAAGGATTTTTGTTAAAATATCAAAGCTTTGGATAAGCAGTATCATTAGAGCGTAGTATAAATTACCTACTGGCATTTAGCTACGGCCCTTTACACTCTAAGTTAAATTCCCACAAACTTCGACTGTTCTTGCCAACTTTAGGAGGTCGATGAAAAAATATATCAATCAAAAAATTGAATCGATATCTCTTCTTGTAATGTATCTTAAGCATGTATGGAATTGTAATAGGAAATACAAAAAAACAGCATAATATATGCATATTCAATCACAATCGACGTACCTTGTCGAGCCATCAGAGCAATTTTGACAGCGTGTTTATAGATGGAGTGAAAAATAACCACCGTATGTCTGTCTATCCTCTCCAAATATGTAAGTTGCTATATGCTCAATGCTTTCTATCATAGTGTATATGCATATACATAAGCGTACATACGTACGGATAGAAACATGATAAATAGACACATACATATATACATACATATGTATATAAATACTACATATATATATATATATATATATATATACACATGTACATAAATATATATGTACATACATATATATATATATATATATATATATATATACATACATATGTATACGCATGCACGCACACACACACACACACACACACGTACGTATGTATCAAATCGGAACCTCAATATTATCTCCGTCCAATCACCATCCAATCACTTCTGTCCATCTATCATGTTGACATTTACGAACTCTGTGTATTCAGTAATTATCAAGAAACTGTTTGGCTATCAATAGCATCCATTTCCACACACAGCGTCCATTAATCAAGTCAGTTATGTAGACACTGTGTCTATCGATCAGGCCATTGTATACTCACACAGTGTTAAGCTATTCAGGTGACACTAACGAAATGTCTACACAGTTTAGTATCTACAAACTGTGCCTGTCTTTTTTTAGGCAAAAATCTGCAGAGTGGACATTAAGTTAGTTACTATTTAAATAGAAATGGTCCGATTTATATATTTTCCTTTTCCAAGATCCTTAAAAGATGATCTCACCGAAGCACGTAGCAATATTTAGCAAACGACTCACGTAATACGTAATACGTAAAAATCTAGAATAGAATATATGTATAGGTGTACACCGAATAGAAACATATGTGTGTGTGTGTATATATATATATATATTTATATATATATATATATATATATATATATATATAT
>NC_069003.1:4500160-4502805 GCF_001194135.2 Octopus bimaculoides
TACGAGTGGCTGTGTGGTAAGTAGCTTGCTTACGAACCACATGGTTCCGGGTTCAGTCCCACTGCGTGGCACCTTGGGCAAGTGTCATCCACTATAGCCTCGGGCCCACCAAAGCCTTGTGTGTGGATTTGGTAGACGGACACTGAAAGAAGCCCGTCGTATATATGTATATGTGTCTGTCTGTGTATATGTTTGTCTGTCTGTGTTTGTCGCCCCAACATCGCTTGACAACCGATGCTGGTGTGTTTACGTCCCCGTAACTTAGCGGTTCGGCAAAAGAGACCGATAGAATTAGTACTAGGCTTACAAAGAATAAGTCCTGCGCTCGATTTGCTCGACTAAAGTCGGTGCTCCAGCATGGCCACAGTCGAATGACTGAAACAAGTAAAAAGAGAGTAAAATAGAATATATGGTGGTTGTGTACTCCTTAGGCAGAGTTTGACCACCTCCCTGTACCTACACCTTAGAACCATCATGGCATCTGATGTAGCTTTTTAAATCAATGTTCTGAAAAGACACCCACAAAGATTGCACATCTGATTTGGACCAGCAATAGTTGCTGATAAGTTATGATCTTTGTGGATCTTACGATGTCTTTTGAGGCCTCCATTAGATTTGCAAACCTTCTGGCATACACCACAATCAGAGGTGCGCACAGACATATAGGCAGAATTGTTGGTGGAAGTTCGTTTTTTATGGGTTCGCAAAAAAAATGTATATCTGTGTTGAGTATGTATGTATATATATATATATATATATATATATATATATGTGTGTGTGTGTGTGTGTGTGTGTGGAGATGTACTTGCATAGCAAGTGAGCTGATCTGAGATCGTGTGTTGAAACAAAAACAATTGCAGCGTGGAAGGTGTTTATAAGCCATTTAAAAGTGAGATGCAGCACGGAATTTTGTCAGTGATCAGGTCGCGGTCTCACAGCCACGAAAATATTGTGGCAAATTGAATTTAAATATTGAAATGAATCTGAGTGAGTGAGTGAGTGCGTGCGTAATTAGAATCTTTGACATTTCCATATATTTATGTAATCATAGACTGTGCTTAATATTATAAATTCGATCTGAAATAATTACGTCTAAAGTACATCCCATCTCTTAAACCAGTCGAGTACGCTTTATCGCTAGAATATTTATATAATCTGTGTTGTTCTAAAACAGTCAATACTGGCGCTCTCTCTCTATTTGTTTGATTAACAAACAGCAAGAGCCGTTGGATAACACTTTTATTAACGCACCACCAATAATAATGATAATAATAATAGTCTTTTCTACTAAACGCACAAGGTCTGAAAAATTGGAGGAGGGGGTAGTCGGTCACATCGACCCCAGTGCGTAACTGGTACTTATTTCATCGATCCAGAAAGGATGAAAGGCAAAGTCGACCTCAACAGAAGTATGAAATGTCGACAAACATTTCGCCCAGCGTGCTAACGATTCTACCAGGTCGCTGCTTTAAATAATAATAATAATAATAATAATAATAATAATAAATGGTGGTGGTGGCGGCGGCGACGACGACGACATTGACAATAACAACAACAATAATAATAATAATAATAATATGGAATAGTTCAGAATAGAATTTAAAAGACAGCTCCATGGACAGCGTAATGTGTTCCACTGCTGAAGAGATTCATTTAACAATGGAAACCCAGTGCCGCGTCGGAGTTTTTGTGCAGTATAAATATCCGTACGGACGAGCGTACGAATTCGTTCTATTATTTGTGCATGTATATTGGATAATTAGGCGTATACCTATATATTTGCCTGAATAAATATATGTATATATGTGTATATATATTTGTGTATATGTGTGTGATTGTGTGTGCGTGTTTTGGTGTGTGTATAGATATATACGTGGTTATGAATGGTCGGCGTATAGACACACGCATGTACGTGTATGTGTGCAACTGTTTGCAACAGAGAGCGTGTGCGCGTGAGTGTTTGGAAATTACCTGTAAATGCAAATATGTAGGTGAAGAAATCAGGCTACGATACTGTAGCACCACACGCACGCATGTAGCCACACGTACGCATTTAACCATACGTACATACATACATACATGGATGGATGGATATATATATATATATATATATATATATATATATATATATATATATATATATATATATATATATATATATATATATATATATATATATATATATACACATACATATGTACATATATACATACATGTATACATAAATGTATGTATGTATTGACACGTGTGTAGCATGATTGTATGCATACATCACAAATTCACAAGGCCGCCATCTTCATCATGGCAGAATGCCGTCTCTTCTGCCGTTTATTTGAAATGCAGGTGTTATTAGCTATCGATCTGTTTCTGTTCGCCATGTCTCCACTTTTGTAAACATATAAACTTGAAAGACAGGGCCTGTACCGCCATCACCTAACCTTCTCCGCCCTCTTAATTACTTCACAGCTACACGTTTCTATTGCATTCTCCACATGTATACAGTTTCACAGCAAATAAACGCACGCATTCATACACAAACATACTAACACAAAAAAAACACACGTTCACACACTCGCGTGTGTGGACATGCTTGTGTGTGTGTATATATATATATATATATATATATATATATATATATATATATA
>NC_069003.1:4503610-4504352 GCF_001194135.2 Octopus bimaculoides
GTGTGTGTGTGTGTGTGTGTGTGTGTGTGTGTGTGTATATATATATATAATACGTACAAATGATGTATGTGTGAGTATCTGTGCGTGTGCGAGCGTACTCAGTGAGAATACGGAAGCAAAGATGGAGGGAACATTACCATTTCCACGGCTGAGTTTCCGGTCTCTCAGTGTTGCCTTATATCTTCGTTCTTTGTTGAGAAGAATCGGTGTTTAAAACATAAGTTCTCTTCAGAGCAATCTACTGCGGAAGGTTAACATTCTAGTCTTTGCTAGTACTCACTACCAATACCATTTTATGCTCAGAGGTTTCGTTCTCCCTCTGTGGCTGCCGTTAATGTTGCCGAGCCTTGATCGCTCATCCGTTCATGTCACAAGTGCAACTAAACTATGAAGAGAAAAAAATACTTCTCCTAGTGACATTCTTCAATAAAATCGAAGTTGTGATTCACTAATTAAATGGCTTACACTAAGATTTTTAATCCTTCGACAAATGCAGAGTGATCCTCAAACAAACACATAAGGATCTCCGATATGTTTATTAATCACATGTATAGACTTTGTCCTGTTGGTCATGTAGCAACCTTCCTCACCGTGTAGAGATTTTAGCAGAAGCAGTATGTCGATCAGACATTCACAGATACACACACGGCAGCAGTATACTGGATAGATACTATCCCTTAGTGGGTTGAACCCCCAACCCCTAACTCTCTCACGTTATATATATATATATATATATATATAT
>NC_069003.1:4504654-4505524 GCF_001194135.2 Octopus bimaculoides
ATTATTAAAGATGCAAATACATCGCAAACATATCACAAGTTGTTACTCAGAGGTTCACGTCCGCGTTCGTCGGCCAGTTTTGAATGAGAATTCTCAATTAAAACAGTCCGAGAAACGGGAACGTGAAACTCTGAGTAGCAGTATTTGTGTTACTTTTGTGATGGTTTTGCAGCTTTAATAAAAAAAACATATTAGTCCGGCATTCGAGTACTATTTTTCCCACCTTATTTATTTCATATTTATGTGTTTATTCTGGCATACACACACACACACACACACACACACACATACACACACATATATATGCACACACACGACGGGTTTCTTTCAGTTCCCGTTTACCAAATCCATTTACAAGGATTTAATCGGCCTGAGGAGTAGAAGACACTTGCCTCTAAGTGTCATGCAACGGGACTGAATCCGGAACCATGTGGTTGGAAAGCAAACCTCTTACGACACAGCCAATAGTATAAATATTTAAATATTATTCTTTAAATTTACGTGTATAAATATTTGTTGCAAATGAAAGTTTGACTTAGCAGCTCGTATTGCATAAGGAGGTTTCGTAGATATAAAAAATAGGACCAGGTCTTCGGTTACATTGGGACGAATGTCGCCATTTGTCTGATGAGAAGGTCGTGCTTCCCGTTCTCGAAATTTTAAACAACGCGTTAAGTTATGTCAACCGCTTATTCTATAATACATCTCTAACTACGAGAATTAAGCGGTGTTTCCGCCTTTTTCTTTGTTAGTCTTCGGTCACTCATATATATATATATATATATATATATATATAAAGTATATATATATTATCACCCAAGTAATATTTTATATTCACAATTGTATATCTCCATTTTGTTTCCATTCATA
>NC_069003.1:4506034-4506762 GCF_001194135.2 Octopus bimaculoides
TATATATATATATATATATATATACATATATATATACATATATATATAAATGTGTGTGTGTGTGTGTGTGTGTGTGTGTGTGTGTGTGTGTGTATGTATACGTATGTATATACATGTGTATATAAATATATGTATATATATAATCCACATCTACTAGAAAAAACTACTAATAATAATAATGATAATAATAATAATATTAATAATAATGCTCAACCGTACAATCTTTCAGAACATACAGGGAGAGCACGTAGATAGATAGTCGGTGAGAATTAGTATTCTAAGCAATAGATAGCGCAGTCTTTGCACGTTCTTCCCGTCAACAGAGAAACAGTATATTTTCACATATTTTAACGGATTTCAATATAAGGAAACATTTAAGATATAGCTGCGGAATAATACTCCGAAGACATCGATGAAAGAATATAACAGATCGCCCCTGGCCTACGCGATGTACGTGTATCTGCGTGTGTGGTTTGTATGTGTGCTTGTGTGCCATGTTCGTATATATATATATATATATATATATATATATATATATATACGTATGTATGTATGTATGTATGTATGTATATTTGTATATATGTGTATACACATATACACACCAGGAAAGAAATACACATACACAAGGCACATGTACGTGCATAAGCAACGCACATCTTTCGACATGTGTATTTGCATTCTGTATATATACATGGATATACACACACATACATATATATATATATATT
>NC_069003.1:4506772-4507614 GCF_001194135.2 Octopus bimaculoides
GTAAATAGATGAGATGCGTAGGAAGTTGTGTCTTTGTAAGTCTATTACGTTAGTGTTACTATTTTCTTGCTACACAGAGTATGTGAAGAACTCAATGCTTTCAAAAGAGTAATGTTGAATATTTTGCTCTTTCTGGTTCAAAGCTATCCGTTACTCAGAATATTTTTCCTCCACTCCGATAATATCCACAAGGCTAAACTGGTTGTCGGAATGCAACCGCTATTGATATCTATCAGCGCGGATCGATACATTGTTGAAATTAATTTTGCATTTAATCCCGTATGTAGAATAAAATTCTAATCGTGTGCTTGTAGTTTTCTTTAAGAATTAATGTTTCTTCATCGTAGATGCTACAGGAATTTGGACAGCTGCGTAACTGTGCCTGTTGTGCAGTGAAGACGAAGTGATGTTATAGCTGTTAATAACGTCATCGTTCATATATGATTTGAATGTATTGCAATGTTTATGATATGCGCCAAAGAGTACTTTGCTAAAATATACTGATTACTGTTTTCTCGATACTGTTATTTCAAGTCACAGCATTAAAGAAAACGAATCGGCAAACGAAACAGCGACAACCAGAACTTAACGGAACATTTATAAGTAAATAAATCAAAGCGATATCCATACACATAGGTCACACAAGAATCAATCCGCTGCAATGTATAGAAATACAATCTCTTGACACAGAATGGAAACTGGATTCTTGAATTCGTTGCCTGAATATCATGTCTCAGACATGATACTCAGGTATCAGATGAAATAATTAGGTTTCAATAGACACTATATACACACACACATATATATATATATATATATATATATATATATATATATATATA
>NC_069003.1:4507783-4510101 GCF_001194135.2 Octopus bimaculoides
TATAATATATATATATATATATATATATATATATATATTTATACATGTATATGTGTACTTACAGATATAAACACATACCATACATTCACTGTGACGCAGGCATACACACAGATATACACATCAACAAATCCAGACACATACACACATACGCATGAGCAGATGACAGAGCAGTCAAATATGATATAGGCATACACAAAACAACAAAAGGTAATACAGAATGACATACAAAGCAAGAGATAGACAGACAGTCAAACAGACTAAACAGAGAGGCGGACAGGAAAGTGAAAGAGAGATGACACATTGCTATGCGAGTTTATAGTAATAACTAAAACAATCTAATATACTTCACCACCACCACAACCACCTCTCCATCAGGCCATACCCCACACCATAATACAGCGTAGCAGATATCTTACCGAGAAATTCACATATTTTGTTATCAGGGGCCTTATCTAGAAAGAGCAAAATGGAGAAGAAGCATAGCATGAAGGTGGTACACTACATTAAAGAGAAGATCAGCAATTATGGAAGCAAACAGGCAGATAATTCTTCAAGTTTATTTGAACTCAAAGTTAGAATTTCGCTCGAAGCATATCGGACTAGTGTTTGGCGGAAGTCCATATATATAGCTTGCACACAACTAGAAACTCGTGCCAAAATTATTTTAACCTTAAGGTTCCACGTTTGATCGAATTATCGGAGTGGAGTTGGTGAGTCTCAAGTAGTGTTATGTGATATGATATTCTGCGACGTTTAGATACAGAGATAGGATGCACACTCACACGCACACGCACGAACACGTACACACAGCCACATACATACATACACACAAATCGTAAACGTATGCGTACACACACACACCACACGCATATACAAAGATACACATACCAAAATCGTTATATAGACATGTATATATGTGACCACGTGAACATATGCATATTTTTGTGTGTCGATGCATATATACAGATGCATATACACATACGCAAATACGCTCATATCTACATATATATATGCATATATGCATATGCAAATACACATATGTATATATACATACATGTGCATAAACACACATACACACACATAAAACAACAAAAGATGCACATGTGTGTATGTTTATATATGTATGTATGTGTATGTATGTATATATATATATATATATATATATATATATATATATATATTTGAAAGCATTTCTGTGTATATAATATATACATACATATATATACACACACACAAAAAATATATATGCATACACATACATATGTATGTATGCATGTATGTTTGTGTGTGTGTACAAGCACACGTATGTACATGACTACATGTATATTTGTCTATGTGTGTGTGTTTCGTTTTTAAATACAGATTTCTAACCCTACTAAACAATTGTTACGTATATACACACATATGTGGGAAGTATATATATATATTTATAATACATACATATATATATATATATATATATATATATATATACATATTGGTGATATATATGTATATATGATACACATATATATGCCTGTGTATGTGTGTGAATGTGTGTGCATGTGTGTGTGAGAGTAGCATTTTTTACTAGTTTCGTTTTAAGTACATTAACAGGCACACGTCTCCATTCCATAATGACGTGAAAGATGACATCAATAAAAAGAACAACGCATGCACCAGCAAAGAGAATGTAACCACCACCACTGCAAACAACAACAACAAATATGATAATAATGATGATAATTATGCTGATGATCATCATCATCATCAAAATAATAATAATGATAATAATAATAACCATTAAAATTAGCGATCATAGATACTAATGATGATAATGGTAGTAAACAAGCAGGAGGAGGGAAAGATGGACGTTTCTCTGTTAGAACATTCTCAAACAAATAATCATACATACATAAAGAGAAAGAGATAGATAGATACATACATATATATATAGAGACAGACAGACAGACAGACAGACAGACAGATATAGATAGATAGATAGATAGATAGATACACAGATGAATGGATGTACTAGTATATATATATATGTATATATGTGTGTGTGAGAGAGAGAGAGTGAGTATGTGCACAAATATACTCAAATATGTATTTACACATATATGCTTAAGTATACTTATGTATATATGTATATGTGTGTGTCTATATATATATATATATTCCTACATACATACGTATTTTTTCTTTTTTATAGACATATAGTTATACATATATTTATTTGTATATTGTATATACACAAATACGTATATATCTATCTATACATATATATATGTATGCATGTATATGTATGCATAAGAATTGTATATCTATATTTATTA
>NC_069003.1:4510496-4512752 GCF_001194135.2 Octopus bimaculoides
ACACTGACACAGACACACATATATATATCTGTAAATGAAGGGATAGATGTTTTAAGCGTGGACACTGAGAGCATCTTAGGTCACATTACGAATGTTCTGTGACTGTTCGCTGTACTTTTTCATCAAGTACATACGACTGTTTGATTAACAATAGTCCGCCGTAACGTTGCGTAAGTCACGCACGATATACTCGTGAAACAAATGTAGTACTTATCTACCTCTTTCATATTTTTTTTTATTTCCAGCTTTCATTATCGTATTATAAGCAATGCTTTTTGCTTTCGAAATCGATGTTTCTAACACCTGCCATCTTTACGCGATCGTAAGATCATGGCGACGCGTTGTGTCCTTGAGCAAGACACTTTATTTCACGTGGCTCTAGTGCAGACACCCGACAAAAATGAGTAACACCTGTATTCCAAAGGGGCCAACCTTCTCACATTCTGTGTCACGCTGAATCTCCCTGAGAACTACGTTAAGGCTACGCGTGCCTGTGGGGGTGGGGTAGGGTGCTTAGGCACCTCCACGTTAATTTCACGAGCAGGCTGTCCCATTGATCGGAACAACTGGAAAGCTAGCCGTTGTAACCAGCGGAGCACCAGTTCAGGCATTCTCTTTCTTTTTTTTTTTTTTTTTTGCCATACACAATTGAAGGCTTCTGCGAGGTGCTAAAAACACGGACACATTTATTGTAGATATAAATTTAATTTAATATATATGCCAATGATTATATTTTCTAGCGCCTATACTTTGTAGACATCATAACGGTAATTTTGTGTTAAAGCTTCCTTTTTCTGCTATCAGCTGACGAACGCATCAGACCATATATTTTAATGTTGCGAACGTTAGAAACACATGCGTGTGTACGGAGACCATATATTTCATTTACGTATATATTTATCGCATTATGTATGACAATTTTAGTTTCTGCTGTCCTTTCATTTTATTATTACATTAAACATGTATTCATTTTTTTAAATATTTACCGAGTTTCCTGCTACATTTTATACGTAAAAAGTATCTTCGTTCTTTGCAACATGTTTCTTACTATTGTATACGTATAAGTGTATGTTTCCATATATGCATGTATGTATGTGCGTGCTGATATATTGATATATATATATATGCATGTATATATATATATATATATATATATATTTTTAAACGTAACTGATAATACAAAACAATTTCTTCTACTAATATATCTGCTGCTGTGAACAAAAACGAAGGAAGAGACTTTGAAATTAGTTAATTTTTTTTTATATAACTAGATACAGCTTTACTGTTATGCTTATTTGTAAATTTAAAGGTATCATTTTTCAGCTATGTATCGTACCTGAAAGGATCCCTCTGGTTTACCTACACATGTTTTGGCGTGTTCCAAATCTTGATGAAGAGAAATCACATCAAAAAAAAAATTCATTGCTTCAGCATATCTTTTACGATAAAAGCGACACGACCCAACAATTATGCTATTTCAGATTTAGAATAACTGTCTCTCCAATAAGTATTTGAAGATAATAGGTTAAGGCCTTGATATTTTTGCATAGAACCATATATCAGTAAGGTTACGGATTGCAGACGCTCCATTAAAGTGGTTTCCATTTTGTTATTTGTGAGAATGATACCGACGTTTAGAGAACAATAGAAGCTTTACGGTGGTATTATAAAGTTTAAATACCAATAGCGATATGCACTATGCAGTGTAATGCGTCACGTTTACTTATGTGTAAAGAAAATTTGTAGGTAGAAACATTTGCCAACAAAACATTGCCGGATTATTCACACTTACTCTTTGCACAAACCGAGGGATGGAAGTTTGAATAAGTGTTTTAGTTTGTCTACTTGAAAAGTTTCATACTGCAAGTTTGAATCAAACTAAAATGTTTGTGGTGTGTGTGTTTGTGTGTGTGTGCGTGTGCATGTGTGTGTGTGTGTGTTCAGAATGACCAAAAAGGTCCGGATATTAACTGTGCAGCCATTGTTAAAAATGTTATTCATTGATATAGAACAATAAAATTATTTAAGATAAATGCTTTTCCTTACACTAAGCACACACATATACATACATAGACACAAACATATATATATGTAGATACCAGTATGTATATATATATATATACACACATACAGATGCACATATATGCACACATGCACATACATACATGTATAAATCCATACATATATACATTTATGCACGCATACATACACACATATATATATATATATATATATATATATATATATATATATATA
>NC_069003.1:4513971-4516550 GCF_001194135.2 Octopus bimaculoides
ATATATATATATATATATATATATATATATATATATATATATATATATATAAACAAAAAGGTATGGCATTTGAGAGGAAGAAGGAATGGTTACAAAGATAAAAACCACAAGGAAAAGAAAAAGTTTACTAAATTTGATGACAATAACTCTATCACAGTGCTTGTGAATCAAACAGCTATGTACAAAAGATGTTTCGCCCCACAATATGGATATATATATATATACATATATATATATATATATACATTCGTATATATATATAGATACACATACATACATATAGTCTTTAATATATATATATATATATATATATATATACATACATATATACTTATAATCAAGTTCAGTAGTTTGTCTAAGTGTACAAGTTAATATACACGAATATATATGAATATATATATATATATATATATATATATGTGTGTGTGTGTGTGTGTATGTATATATGTATGTGGGTGTACGTATATATATATGAATTTGTATGTATATATATATATATATGCGAATTTTTTTTTAAATGGGGTGAAAAGACATTTCATGATAAATTTAAAGGAACAGAGAGAAATAGAGACAAAATTTGGAGAATTTATAATAAATCGTAAAAGGCAAGAAGGGAAGAGAAAATGAACGGACGAAAGAAGGGAAGAGAGAGAGAAGAAGTGAACACATATCGGTACAAGTGATACTACACTAAGAATATATTGAGATGACAAGACTATAGAAAAGTCATTTCACATATATATACCGAACACTTCTGAGTGTAAAATCTGGATAAGAAACTATTATATACTAACATGCGTATAAGTACACACACATATATAAATATATATATATATATGAATGTACTGTATGCATTATATATGTATATGCATATATTACATATCTAAGGCTATTATATGATTGATATCATATAATTTATATGTACATGTATAGATTATGTAATACATTTTATTGTATATATGTGTTACATATATATAAATATTTATCATTTATATGATAATTTTTATTTGCATAAATATATATGACGTTCATATGATATATATATATATATATTTATATATACATACATACTCATATACACACATATGTACGTGTGCATGTATATATTATATGTATATATATGACATCATGTACATACATATATGTACATTTTATATATATATAAGATGATATGATACGATATACGATATGACAAACACTGTTGTGATCTTCAGGATTATTCAGTCCAAAGCCATCAGGGATCATTCATCATAAGCAGCATATAGTTGCTGCCGCCGCTGCCACTGCTGCTGCTATTGCTGCTGATGTTACTACTACTGCTGCTTTCGTCTTTGATACTTCCAGACTCTCCGAGAATCTCATTTCTCAAAGACATAATTAAAAAAAAAAAATTTTCAAAATTAACCAACATTTTTCACATACACACACTTATACACACATGCGCGCCCCTTCACCAAAAAAAAACTATTTTCAATTTTTTTGAGGGGAAAGGAAAAAAAATTATATTAATAATAAAAAATTATAACAATAATAATAATAATAATAATAATAATAATAATAATAATAATAAACCATTTGAAGTCAAAGAATTATGAAGTAATCGGGAAAATTTTTGCTGATTGTATATTGTGTTATATTTAGTTATTTAGATCACTGAACAAATGATGTGGAATAAGAGTTCGATCAACTCAAAGCACACACACACGAATTTTTTTTTTAATGGCGAAACATTTACATGCAATGGATATACAAAAGGACAATTACATATATACATATATATATATGTATATATGTATATATATGTATATATATACATACATACAGATATGTATATATATATATATATATATATATATATATATATATATATATATATATATGATGTGCATATGGATGTAGTTGTGTATATGTGCATTTGCGTGTGTCAGAATGTGTGTACATATATTGATTTTTACAGGCCAATGCGTATATTTATATATTTATGTGCATGTATTTAAGTATATGCTGGCAATATGTACACGTGTATAACAGAGTAGAATACATGTGTTTGCGCGTGTGTATAATCATATAATATATATGTATATATGTACTATATAGCATACATATATATTTATTCTCATATGTGTATATATACATGTGTTCACGTGTGCGTGTGTGTGTGTGCCTGTAGGTATATATATATAAATCTTTATATATATATATATATATATACACACACACATGTACTATAGACCGGAAAGCAACGATCATGGGCAATTTGCTTTTTTGTGGTTATTTTATTGAGAGTCAAAACAGAATCCGTCGGCAACGGAATGAATTAACGTTTTAAAAAGTGGAGTAAAATAACATTTTATACACAAACACAAACCTTTGATTCTATATATATATACATGTAATATATATATATGTATACATACATGTAATATATATATATATATATATGTATACATACATGTAATATATATATATATATATGTATACATACATGTAATATATATATATATATATATATGTATACATACATGTAATATATATATATATATATATGTATACATACATGTAATATATATATATATATA
>NC_069003.1:4518154-4518706 GCF_001194135.2 Octopus bimaculoides
TCTTGTATCATACGACATTTTCTGCCGTCTCTTTCAAATTCCCCGCCACCATCACAAACACTTCCTCCACCACCACCACCACCACCACTTCATCAAACAACAACACGGTAGAATACGGATCAGAAACAAAAAAAATAATGAAAAAAAAACACTTTTGTTTGTTCGTTTTTTTTTTTCTGTTGTTCTTTTTTGTTTTTTTTGAGTGTGACTCACAGAATAAAATACAGTTAACTGTTTTTGGACACAGACATATTAATTTCAGAATGTGTTCTAGATAATTTTGGTGGAAAAAAAAATTTTGAAACAACAGCAACAATTATAAGAAACATTAAAAAAAAAAACACCAAAGGACTAATGAAAAAAGATTAAAAACACAAAGAATTACCAAGCTTTTTAATGTTCTAATTACATCCAAAGAAAAGCAGGTGGAAAAAAGTTTTTGATGAAAAATAATATATATATATATATATAGATAGAGATATATAGATATATGTATATATATATATATCTTGGTGCATATATATATATATATATATATATATATATATATAT
>NC_069003.1:4523668-4526168 GCF_001194135.2 Octopus bimaculoides
CTTGACCTCCTCAAAACACTTGACCTCCTCATACACACACCGCAATTATACGCATGTATATATTCAAATATATGGTAAGTGTGAATAATTTTCGCTGCACATGCTTGTTTTTATCTAAGATGTCATTGAGCTTTTAGTCATGCATTTCCACCCATATATACACACACAAAACCACATACACAATCACACACACATATATATATATATTTATTTATATATATACTTATGCATAACTAGAAACATACATAGGAACATACATATAGATGGATATATGTGTGTGTGCGTATATATATATATATATATATATATATATATATATATATATATATATATATATGCTATCTTTTGCTATTTCCAATCAAGGGCTGTAGCCATGCTATGATACAGACATATGCGTTGCGTGTATATATGTATATATGCGTGTGGTGTATATGTGTGTGTGCGTACACGCAGCTGTACGTTTGTTTGAATGTGTTTATATAATCATATACATATATAAGCATATATATATTTATTATATATATATAGTTATATGTATATGTTGGCGTGCGGTTGTGCGCGAGGGTGAGAACGTGACCATGTTTGTTACAGCGACAATGTTTTGCCGAATTGTTAACGAAAGATTTGCGTAGACTTTCTTTTTTTGCCAAATTAAGTGTGATCTGATTTTGTATTTATTTTATGTCTGTGTTAAAATGTTGCTTTAACGGATTAGCATTTCTCTCCTAGCAACCTATATTATGTTGAAGTATAACTAGTCCAGTCTTGATTTCTTTCGCTGTTTGATTTAGTTCGGTAGCTTTGTATAAATTTCTTTAGCAGAGAACATCTCAGATAAGCTGAATCGTATAAAGTAGTTTATGCTTTTGCGAGAAATACAATATATGATTTGTGACAATATTTACATGATATCTTTTAGGAGTTTTCGAATATTATCAATCCATTAATTAATTTATTCATTTTTTTGTCTTTACTAATTTTATTATCATGATTATTATTAATATTATTATTATTACTGTTGTTTTTATTGTTGTTGCTGTCGTCGTCATCGTTGTTGTTGTTGTTGCAAGCAGAATCATTAGGGCACTAGATGAAATGCTTCCCTATAGTTGTCCTGGCTCTTTATGTTCTGAGTTCAAACCCCGAGCTTGAGTTTACACTTCCTCCCTCCGAGTTCGATAAACCAGAGTGCCACTCAAATACCGGGGAACAATGGCTTCGAATATTCCTCTACTTTCAAAATTGTTGGCTTTGCGCCTATATTGGAATATTATTATTATTATTATTATCATTACTATTATTATTTACTGTGGTTTAAAGTGAAAGCACATTATATCACATGGATATGTAATTTCTGTACTGAAATTGTTGTGTGTATCTCTATGTGCTTGAATGTACGCGTGTGTAATTGCGCTTGAAGAAATTGCTTGACTTTGACCATATAAAAAGGAAATCTCTATCCATATTTCTATATTTCTACATGTTTTTGAAAATTTTAATAGAGTATTTTGTAAATTTTTAAAAAATTGTTTTGTTTTTTTCTTTTTCGTCTTTGAAAATATGATGCAAATGCGAATTCATCTGTCCTACAGAAACACAGTTACAGACCAATATCGCCTCGCTGACGCTTGACCAGTTTTCTTATTTTTATGAAGTTGTCGAATTCCAGTGCAGCTAAGGTTTCAAGTATTCCCCCATCGTTATGTGAGGGCGTATTTCTCTCATATTTCTTCTGTCTGAATGACGTGATAAAATATATATACGTACAGTTCAACATTAAATTAGACAAAAATAATTTTCCAATTAAATAATTAACTAGCGAAATGCTGCACTAGATTTAACATTCATAAAAAATAAAATCTATGCAGGATCAGCGACAGGCACATACGGTGCAGACATACACACACGGATATATATTTGTGTATGTATGTGTAGGTACAAGTGTTTTGGTCTAGGTATGGATTGTATATAGAGGGGTACCTAATTATAAGCTTGCATATGATATATATAAAGAGAGAGAGAGAGAGAGAGAGAGAGAGAGAGAGAGATGAAAATACGTTTAGTAGTTTCGGTTTTATTATTATCTTTCGTGCATTTGCTGCAAAAGTTTTAAGTGGATCTGAGTGATGCTATATAATATATGTGAAAGCAAGAAATAATAATAATAATAATAATAATGACAAAAATTCGGGAATGTTACAATACAAAATATTTTAAATCTGCTCTACGATCTAGAAGCAAGATAGTATAAATAGATGCACTATGAATATATAGAGAGATAGATAGATAGACGGATAGACAGACAGTCAGATAGATAGATAGATATACCAACTTATGCAAAAACAAAAGAGAAACATATCTTTGACAGAAGGACCAGGAAATAATCGAGCAAGTTCTAAAGTCACCATTATAGAGTGGATATAGAGACAAGGTAATTAACGCCCCAGCCTAAAAGAAGTGTCAAGTATGGTAGACATACGAATCTGATAAGAAATAACAG
>NC_069003.1:4532361-4535172 GCF_001194135.2 Octopus bimaculoides
TATATATATATGTATATATATATATGTATATATATATATGTATATATATATATATGTATATGTATATATATATGTATATATGTATGCATGTATATAATATATATATATATATACATACATGTGTATATAGATATATATATATATGATTACATCAGCTACAATAACATCTTTTTAAATTTTAAATATTTTAATGAATTATAATATATGAAGATAAAAAAGAAATTGTTATATTTTAAAAAGAATGCAAGGACAATTACCGCACAAGTATGATGATGATGATGATGATGATGATGAGCATAATAATTAACAAATATTATATCACTCATAACGTTAAAAATAACTATAGTAGATGCGTATGTTTTAATGCCAGTAATCAGCATTATTAGCATTGTTATAATGATTATTATCATTAGTAGTAGTAGTGGTAGCAGCAGTAATAGTAGTAGTGGTGGTGGTGGTGATGGTGTCTGTGGTAGCTTTAACGATAAATTATATTCAAAATAAAGATAACAACAACAACAACAACAACAATAATAATAATAATTTTCTAAATATGGAGAAATACAAATAATATACAGTATAGTCATATAATTATGAATATAGTTATGTATATTATTATCATTGTGGTTGTTACTTCTATCATAATTATGACTATTGACATTGATGTTGTTATTATCATCATCATCATCATTATTATTATTATTATTATTATTATTATTATTATTACTACTACTACTACTACTACTACTACTACTACTATATTATTATTATTATTTTATTATCAGTATAGGCGACGAGCTTGATAGAAACGTTAGCATGCCGGGCAAAATGCATAGCGGCATTTCGTCCGGCATTTACGTTCTGAGTTCAAATGCCAACGAGGTCGACCTTGCTTTTCATCTTTTCTAGTTATCGACCTAGAACGTGTCGGTTATGTACTGCGGTCGATAGTATCGGCTGGCCCCCAACCTCTGAAATTTTAAAGGATACTATTATTTTTATTTTTATTATTATTATTATTATTATTATTATTAACAGCATCGATATTATCAAGGTCGCTGTCACCGTTAGTATCATCCTCATAATCATTACGGTCAGTGTTTCTGTGTTTGATAACGCTCATTTTGTGATAGGATATTGCAAGCCTGCGCTCCAAATAATACAGACTGTCAAAAAACAAAAAGTCTGTGAAAGGCATGCTCACCACATCATCTAACATATAAAGTAAAATCTCACACGTCCTGTTTTACTTTTCTCGATGTCTTCTTCATTATCAACATTTCATTTTTCTTTTTTCTTCACTGTTAATATTACTTATCCTAATCATTATTTTCAGTATTATTTTCACTACCATTATTCAAGGCAGCGAGCTGGCAGAATCGTTAGCTTAGCCCGGCAAAACGCCTAGCAGTATTTCGTCCGTCTTTTTACTTTTTGAATTCAAATTCCACCGAGGTTTACTTTGCCTTTCATCCTTCCGGAGTCGATAAAACAAATACCAATTGAATACTGGGGTCGTTATAATCGACTTACCCTTTCCCTCGAAACTTGCTGGCCTTGCGCCAAAATTATTATTTATTTATTTATTCATTCATTTTTATTAGTAGTAGTATCATCATCTCAATTATTATTATTATTATTATTATTATTATTATTCATTTATTTATTCATCTTTTATTAGTAGTGGTATCGTTTATCTCAATTATTCTCATTATTATAAATTTATTATTATTATTATTACTATTATTATTATCATTATCATTATTGTTGTTGTTGTTATTATTACATGAACAGTGTATGATAATATTGGTCGTAATAATGGTAAAAAAACGGTAAAATTAATGAATATACTCGTAATTATAACGACCATGAAGATGAGGTAATAGCAAGGAGCCATGTTAATGATGATGATGATGATGATGAAGAGAAGGAGAAAAGGAGGAGGAAGGGAGGCGGAGGAAGAGGAGGGGGAGGAAAGCATTTGCATCGGTGTAATAAGTTGTGTTGAAATTTATTTGTGTGACATCAGCAAAGTATTTCATTAATGGTGTTCTTGACTGTGAGAATGATGATGATGTTGTTGCTGGTGACGACGACGATGATGTTGATGTTGATGATGGTAAAGAAACATTAGTCGATTAAGCATATGCAACATCAGTGCTGAGTCGATGACAATGATGGTGGTGAAGAGGTTTTGTCAACAACAGCAACAACAAAAACAATAATGATAATTAAGTAATAATAATAATAATAATAATAATAATGATAATAGTAATAATGGTGCTGCTGATGGGAAGATGGGGAAGCGGAGATCGGTTGTGGCTGAGTAAGATTAGTGGAAAGAAGAGGAGTAAGAGGTGGAGAGAGAGGAAGTGGGTGAGGATATTGATATTCGTGGCGATGATGATGATGATGACATAATGATGACGATGACATAATGATGACGATGACATAATGATGACGATGACATAATGATGACGATGACATAATGGTGACGATGATGGTGATGATGATGACGGTGATGATGAGGATGATGATGATGATGATGATGATGATGCAAATGACTGCTTCGTCAACTCAAATACTTAATATTTTTGCTGTGTCCGTCCTCTGACAAATATATCCTCTCAAATAAAGCTAATTTTTGAATAATACGTTTCTTAGAAAGAAAGAATGAACGAAAGAAAGAAAGAAGAAGGTGAAAGTGAGTGTAAAAGTAAGAGAATGACGCATTGTCAAATGTGTATAAGACGCACATAAACATACACACACACACACATATATATATATATATATATATATATATATATA
>NC_069003.1:4536951-4539285 GCF_001194135.2 Octopus bimaculoides
TGTGTGAATGTACGCACGCGTTATATTTTCTCAAAAAATATTGTTTTGTGCTTTTATCATTTTCGCCGTTAACTTTTTCTTATATTTTCGAATGAGTTCCTTTTAGAGAATTTAGAAATCTAGACGGTTAAGGGCTTGAAATTCGTTTTGGGGTTTTCATATTCTCTTCAGATTGATGTAATATTGGCGTTTATTGCTGCCGATTTGTATAGTTTTCAGGCTCAATATCTTAGTTATTAGTTATTAGCGCCGAATTTTATTTCAGTTTCGATCATTCAACGTTAGTCTATCGTCAGTCAAATGTATATTATTTTAAGCAGGCGTACGTTTATGCGTGATGGACCTATGACATGAGTATTTATTTCTTTTGAGTAATGCTTCTATGATTAATCTTCTTTATTTGTATCAAATTTTATTGGATATAGTCGAGCTGCTCACTAGTGTTTCCTCTTAAGTTTTTTTAAATATTGCTTAGTGTAGTGCACTGCAATTTCGCATTGTTGTATGTGCATGGTAAACCTGTAGAAAAGTGTCGTGAATGTATGGCCATGAAATCTTTCGGAGACGGGACGGGACGTTTACGGCTTTCCCGTTTGCTATGAAATTTATCATATATGTATGCGCTGGAGAGAGAGAGAGAGAGAGAGATAGAAAGGGAGAGAGAGACAGAGAATAAAGGAAGGAAGGAAACTTCAACGCAAAAGAACGCCACAGTTGTACACAACATAAACAGGGTTATCAATAGACATGTGGCAATGGCGACTACAGAGATTACTAAATGTTTCTGTAATAAAACTTCTACTGCTGCTGACACGGTTGACATGGCTTATTATAGCGTAGCTGGCGCTATGGCTTCAAATCTTCTAATTCAACATTGTCATTTTCAAACTGGATTGAATTTTTTTTTAAATCTATCAATCACGATGTGTGGCCAATGTAGTTTGTAGTAGTGCAGCGAAACTGGAAATTATTACGAGGGATTGGTTGCAGCATTAACAGAATCGTAGGTGGATCAGCCAAAGTGTTTTTCGATAATTAATAGTAATCTGGCATCTGAGTTCGAATCCGGCTTAGGCTCGATAACCAAAATCGCCCGCACCATGGAAAGTGCAACATTGTGCAATAGTTAGAACTCGTAGTCATTACGAAAACCTGTACTAGTAGCATAGTAGTAAACTTTTAAACGCCTTAGTCAAAGGAAGATGGTAAAGCCCCAAACCTCTCCTTAACTGGGCATCAAAGTCAGGTGGAAGTAACGGATAAAAGAGGAACAACTCAAGAGAGTGCCACATTTGGAAACAGCACCTGGAGACATGTATGTATAATTATTTGTTATGAGTAATGCTTCCATTATCAATCGTCTATATTTGTAACAAAGTTTATTTGATATAGACGAAACAGCTGGTGAACATACATTGTTACCTTCAAAACTGATACTGGGTCCGTACGCATGCAGGAGAATAGAACCCCGCTAAAGGCGGCCGGCATTTGTTGGGATGATGACGGTGGAGAAATTTTATAGAACTTATTAAATTTAACTTCCTGTTATAAAACCACTGCTGTTGTTACTGCTATGGTTGTTCTTGGGTTACATGGTGTAGGACTTGATTAAGGACAGGCAAATTTTGTGAACCCACAACTGACCCTCAATTACTACTTTGCGCATATAAACAATATCTCGAGTTTTTCGACATGTAGGGAGGTTCCATGGCGTATGCCCGGGTTTCATGCCGTATGCGTGACCGAGATGACATTACCTCCGATGAAAGGGAGGCCACTCCGTCGCAAGGTTACTCATTTACAGCTGGGTGGACTGCAGCAATATGAATTTAAATGTTTTGCTCAAGTGCTCAAGAATTCGACGCACCGCCTAGTCCAAGAATCGGAACCACGGTCTTGAGATCGTGAGCGCAACACTTACCACTACGTTACGAGCCTTACCATTTGGATTTCTATGGTTGCTTTGGTACGTTCACGCTGATTTTGCGTGTGGAGAAAAACTATGGCATTTCACACACTACATCTCTTTCGCATTATATATGCATATTGAAGGCGGTCTGAGTTCACATTCCGCCGTTGGTCGACTTTGCCTTTCATCCTTTCTGGGTCGATAAAAATAAGTACCAGTTAAAGACAAGGGACGATGTAATCGACTCATCCCCCTTGCCCCAAATCAGTGCCCTTGTGACAATATTTGATACTATTATATATGCATATATATATATACATACAACATACAGACATATATTCATATATAGTACACATACACACACATAACTGCAAGCATACATACATATATATATATATTTATATATATATATATATATATATATA
>NC_069003.1:4539385-4540312 GCF_001194135.2 Octopus bimaculoides
AGATGAAAAAGACAGCAACGCGAGGACATGCTATGTATTAATAAGACGCTCAGAGAAGGAAGGAAGGAAAGAGTGGTTGCTTTACGTTTTGAGCGAAGCTATTCTTCAGAAACAGGAGACAGAGGAAAGTCCAAAAGAAAAGGAAGAAGGAAAATTATCGCCAATAGTCTAGTACTTATTCTATCGGTGTCTTTTGTCGAACCGGTAAGTTACGGGAACGTAAACACACCAGCATCGGTTGTCAAGCGATGGTGGGGAAACAAACAGACGCACACAAACACATTATATATATATATATATATATATATATATATATACGACGGGCTTCTTTCAGTTTCTATCTACCAAATCCATTCGCAAGGCTTTGGTCGGCCTGAGGCTAAAGTAGAAAAGACACTTGCGCAAGGTGCCACGCAGAGGGACTGATCCCGGAACCATGTAGTTGGGAAGCAAGCTTCTTATAACACAGCCACGCCTGCGCCTATATTCGACTAAAAATTCTTCAAAGCGGTGCCCCAGCATGGCTGCAGTCTGATGACGGAAACAAGGAATAAAGGATAAAAGACAAACACACACACACACACACACACCATACATGTTGGTGTGTTCTTTGTTTTTATGTGTACGAAAAGGGCGAACATTAATTGATCAGAAGATTCACAAAACTAAAGCCTGCTATTCTTAAATGCGATTCCGAAGTTTCGAGTAGAGTATGGTTTATTCAAGTAAGCTGTATACTCGAAGAAACTGCGAAGTCACTGTCGACAAAGTTAATAAAATATAGTTATTGAATATATAAAGCATGTGTAAGTGCACTTGTCTGTCTGTCTGTGTGTGTGTAGAGAGAGAGAGAGAGAGAGAGAGAGAGAGAGAGAGAGAGAAAGAGAGGATTATGGTCATAGCAGTGTGAAATCGCATGTACTTATC
>NC_069003.1:4540506-4541681 GCF_001194135.2 Octopus bimaculoides
ATATATACGTACATACCTAAATGCATACACATACCTATGTAAGAGTATTATAGACAGACAGAGAAAGAGATCGACAGATAGATAGATAGATAGATAGATAGATAGATAAGGCGCGAGCTGGCAGAAACGTTGGCACGCTGGGCGAAATGCTTAGTGGTATTTCGTCTGTCTTTACGTTCTGAGTTCAAATTCCGCCAAGGACGACTTTCCCTTTCATCCTTTCGGAGTCGATAACTTAAGTACCAGTTACGCACTAGGGCCGAGGTAATCGACTTAATCCCTTTGTCTGTCCTTGTTTGTACCCTCTGTGTTTAGCCCCTTGTGGGCAATAAAGAAATAAGATAGATAGATAAAGCACACACGCAAACAAATACACATACATACACATTTACACACCGCGTTTATTTACGGCAATGTCGCTAAGTTTAAGCAATCAGCTGTGCCTATCCATATATATATATATATATATATATATATATATATATATATATATATATATATATATATATATATATGTATGTATATATATATATATATAACTTTGTTATAATATATTTTTGACGTATATATTTTATTAAGCTTATAGGTAGATCTAGGGGCTGGATACAGAGAGGAGCCAATATGCATTACTGCTTGGCTCATGCAACAGCCATCCCCTTACACACGCACACACCTTTAATATATTGACGATGTGTGTGTGCGCGTGTGTACGTGTGTGCGTGCGTGCGTGTGTGTAATACACAGGTTTAGTGTTAAAACTAAAAAGCTGATAGTGACGTCATTGTCACAAGACAACTTTACGTTATGTCATCTTTTACAGGTAGTTAATATTTGTGTTGGTGCCAGCTGTTTTTCTCTTGTGCCGCTTATTTAGTCGATGACGACTATGTACCCGCTATACACCCGATGCACACACATACGAACACACATAGACACAGACGTATTTTTGATATTGTTATATACTCGTACAGACTCACACGTTTGACAGTTAATCATGTATACACGAATACGATGTACGGTATATACACGTTAATAGATAAACACACGTTATTATAAGACAGATGTAAATTCGTAGATACATATAGAGAGAGACTATACATTTACAATGTATATATTAACACTGTTTAACCATACGGGTACACTTACACACACACACACACACACACAATATATAT
>NC_069003.1:4541745-4544245 GCF_001194135.2 Octopus bimaculoides
ATATATATATATATATATATATATATATATATATATAGCAACGTATCCAAAAATAATTCTGTTAATCCTTCTCTTTCTTTCTTTCTTTCTCTCTCTCGCTTTCTTCCTTATTTATAATTTTGTGGTTTATTGAAATAAGACTTCGAAGTCACAGTTAACACAATTATAAATATTATATTCTACATATATATTAAATGCCTTGATCTGTGACTTCGTTTTATAAAATAGAGATAGATAGATAGATAGATAGATAGACAAATAGATAGATAGACAAATAGACAGATAGATAGACAAAAAGATAGATAGATAGATAGACAGATAGATAGATAACACACATGCAAACACATACATACGTGCACATATGTATATATAGGTATATACATATTTATAAATATATTTATGTGTGTGTGTGCGTTAAATACATGTTCACGTGTGTACGCGCACGCATGGAAGAATTTTATAATTCATGCGATTATGTGTATGTGTGTGTGTGTGTGTGTGTGCGCACATGTTTACGGTTATATATATATGAGTGTGCGTGTGTGTGTGTGTGGATCTATGTGTGTATGTGTGTGTTAATGAGATTCAACATGTGTTGAAAAATGTGTTAGTTCCTTGTATGTTTTGTGTTCGTGTTCTTGTGGTCTTCACAGTGCTGTTGTGGCTGTTTCTATTGTCCAGCGTTATTTTGGGATAAGTCTATCTTAACTGAGCAGCTCTATCATCAAAGTTGTTCTACCCGTGGCCATTCCATCGATGACGATTACATTATCCAGTATTTCCTTTCGTATTCTTTCTGGCTTAAACCGTTCCGTGATAGGAGGGTGAACTGGCTGCTATTTCTAACAGTTGTGACTACGCAGAAGTGGTTCTCTCGGTGGATGAAGAGTGTTGTCGTCTTTGTTGTTTGTTGCTTCACCTTCCGCCAGCGTGTCCAACAGACCTGTGATCAAAGTCAATCCGTCCATGACTCTCCCGTCTTTTCAGAGGTATGTAGGATTACATTTCCAATGTGTAAAACCATTTGTGAACATGAGGGAGATTTGACCGTTTCTTTTAGCTAGTCAATGACGCATTGAAACTCTTCTGTGTTGAGTGAGAGAGTTGAGTGAAAGTGCCGAGTGAAAGTGTCGAGTGAAAGTTTAGAGTGAAGGTGTCGAGTGAAAGTTTCGAGTGAGAGAGAGTATTTAGTAAATGAGTGTGTCAAGTGAGTGAGAGTGCGGAGTGAGTGTCGAGTGAGCGAGAGTGCTGAGTGAGAGTGTTGAGTGTGAAGTGAGTGAAATTAGTAAGTGAGAATGCCGAGTGTAGATTGAGTGAATGTCTCGAGTGAGAATGTCGAGTGTGAATACCGAGTGAGTGAGAGTTCTTAAAAGAGAGTGTCGAGTGAGAGTGTCGGGTGAGTGAAAGAATCGAGTGAAACTTTTGAGTAAGTGAGTTTGCTCAGTGATGGAGTATCGCGTGAGTGAAAGTGTTGAGTGAGTGAACGTGTCGAGAAATAACTACGTTCCTCTCTCAAACGCTTAACTCCTTACCTGCCATGAGCCCCATTTAGGGATCTGCTAAAAAAGTCTCATTGCAGGTTGTGCGTTGTATTCAAAGTGAATTGCTTATGGACATTGCAGTTGCAGAAGTGTGTTTAATAACAATATTTTGTAATTGAAGTTTGTCATTATTAGTTCTGGCAAAGGCGGCGATGCTGGCAGAACCGTTAGCACGCCGGCCGAAATGCTTAGCGGTTACGTTCCGAGTTCAAATTTCGCCGTGGTCGATTTCGCCTTTTATCCTTTCGGGATCGATAAATTAAGTACCAGTTGCGTACTGTGGTCGATCTAATCGACTGACCCCACCTCTCCAAAAAGTTCAGTCCTTGTGCCTAGAGTAGAAAAGATTATAAGCTCTGGCTAATTCTAGAGGACATTTTATGTCATAAATCACAATTTCTGAACGGCAGAAATATCGACTGTTTTGGAAAATATTTTTGTTTTTTGTTTCCCATCAAAATATCATTCATTGATATTTCATACACACTCGCATTTGATTCTTTAGTTTCAAAAAAAAAAAAAAAAAAAAAAAAAAAAAAAAAAAAAACTAAAATATTTATTATTGCAATGAAAAGAAAAAAAAAATTTGATTTTCTTCAGCGATCCACATTTGGGACTTCTCGAAAAATTTATAATTTCCAAAATATAATTCACATATGAAGAAAATTTAAATACTCTATTATTTTAACTCCTAAGACACCAGGCAAAGCTAAAGAATGTGAATAAAAAAAATTGGCAGTTAAAGGTTTAACATAGCTCAACATGTTTCCAGAGACGGAAACATATTCTCTGAATTCTGTTGCAGACTTACCCAAGTGTATGTGGCAAAAACAAAACAGGAATTCTGAAAGAAGTATCTGTAAAACTAGTTTTTAAACACCGAATGGTTACGTGGGGTGGCGGGCACCAAAGGGAAATAGTAACCAAAGTGGAAGGGGCGGGCATAGCTAAAAAGTGGC
>NC_069003.1:4545858-4548358 GCF_001194135.2 Octopus bimaculoides
GTGTGTGTGTGTGTGTGTGTGTGAAGTAGTGTATACATCAAGCATGCGCTATGAAGCAACGTGTTGAAACACACACACACACTTCACATTCACATACGCTTGACGGGTAAAAAGATTATTAGAAACAAACAAGCTCCCCGTTAGAGAAAGAGCGAGAGAGAGAGAAAGTGGGTGAGAGATAAAGACACAGACTGATAATGTGTTACGTAGTTACTCACACAAAATGCGTTCTCGCTTTGATAAGTGTTACGGTGACAAAACGAAACACGATAAATGTGTTACACGGGCAAACACACAGCTAATGAGACTATGTTACACAAATACACGCGTAAGAAATGGGGGGTAGAGAGACAGACGAACACGCGCAATAATAGCATGTTGCGTAAACACACACACACCATGTAATGTGTTCACAGAGAAAGACACGCAACGTTAACATATGAACACACACACACACAGCTTTGATAAAAATGTGTTAGACAAACACACGGATTTGATATGTACGTGACTATGAAAGACACACACACACACACACAAGCAAACTTTGAAGTGTTACACAGCCAAACACATTACGATAACCTATTACATGTCTACACAAATAAACACCCTTTCGTGAAGTATGTTATACAAACACACACTCGTGATAATGTGTACATAGTACAAATACACACACACACACACACACACACACACACACACACACACACATAGACACACACAAGTATGCCATTTTAAAATGCGTTAGACAAACACAAGCAGTGACATGTTACATGCAAACACAGGCACACACTTTGATAATGTGTGTTGCCTAATCATACATATGTGAGAACTTGTACACGGTTATTACCTACACGCACACACATACATCGTTATAGAAAGTGTTACACAGCCAATAGCACACACAAACATATACACGCCCACACACACACAAGCACAACACTATAGGGTGTGTTACACAGCTAACCTCATACATAAGCACATTGTTATGGAACGTGTTACAGTCAACTACACAAACACATACACAAGCAAACTATTATAATACGTGTTAGACAGCTACACACACACACACACACACACGCGCTATTAAAGAATATGTTACATAGCCAATAACACACACACATACACATACTCTATTATAGAATGTGTTACACAGTTAGGCACAAACACACCATGATAGAATGTGTTACCCACCAAACACACACAAACATACGCGGGAAGAAACACACCATTGAAGAATATGTTACACAAACAAATCACATCACAGAGCTATCATGCGTTTCACATACAAAAACACACACACCGGATGATACGAATGCGTTACGAGGTGTAAAGCACAACATGAATAGAATGTACTACAACAACAATAACAAAAAGAAACACAAAACAGCAATAACAACAACAACACATAAGCATTAAAAACTGCACACTTAACTAGTTTGCGTAACGATGATTTCTCATCACAAAGCTAGAAAGAAAACGGAGAAGAGAATGTAACGGCGATCCAACACAGAGCTGTGTTGCACCGTTAAGAGAGAGAGAGGGGGGGTCCATGTGGCCGTTCAGCAAGTGAAAAAAATAGCAGCCAAACTTCACTAAAATTGTACCGTTCAGTCTTGATGAAGGGAAGGGTATATTTAGTCCATGTAATTCTAGATGTGACAAATCGATGAGGTGTTTGGTTATGATTGAAATACTTTCCAGAAAAGTTTTGCCGTATTTAGGTTGACCTTGGGTTAAACAACAAAACTAATAACATATGATAGCAATCGTTAAGAGAGAACTTCTATGTGGTTGTTCCACCTGCTAAAATTAGCCGCTAAACCTCCCTCAAATTGTAGCCTGCCGCTTTTGAACATTAAGTGATACATTGGTTAATGCAATCACAGAAACACAGGCACATCATCATATATATATATAAACTTATTTCAGTCATTAGACTGCGACCATGCTGGGGCAATATGAGGGTAACTGATGAATATTTAGCGACTTTCTATGTGTTTTTTTTTCCGTTTGTTCTTTTTGTACTTCACTATGATTTTTTAACATACACACACACACGCGCATACATGCATGCACACATATACACACTGGTTACGCCGCACGCAAACACACAAGAGAAAAAAAACAGCGATAGATGGCCAAGGCTGGAACGCCGATGACCATAAAGACATGTTCCGTAAGTAGCTGACATAGAGTTAACCAACAACAACAACAACCACCACCACAACAACAACAACAGCAGCAGTTAAAAAATAATAATAATAAAACTGTAGATGTAACAATACAAAAGCACAGCCTGTATGTTTGTGTTTAAAGATAACAGCAAGCAGCAAACATACACACTGCTTAGAATGTGTGAAGCAAAAACAAGTATGGCCATTTTTTTCTTCGTTTTCCTTCTCTTTTTTCCGTTTGTTTTCTTTTTCTTTTTTCTCCACAGATTATTAGGAGAGACAGCGTGTTGTAGTTGCATAGGAGGTCGCTAAAATGGCGGCTAAAC
>NC_069003.1:4553940-4556139 GCF_001194135.2 Octopus bimaculoides
CCCAGTGTTCCACTGGTACTTATTTTATCGTTTCTGAAAGGATGGAAAGCAAAGTCGACCTCGGTGGAATTTGAACTCAGAACGTAAAGACGAACGAAATACCGCCGAGCATTTTGCCCGGCGTGCTAACGATTCTACGAGATCGACACCTTCAGAAATACTCCTTTCCACTATAGGCACAAGGCCTGAAATTTTGGGGGAGGGGACAAGTCGATTACATCGACCCCAGTGTTTCACTGGTACTTAATTTATCGACTTCGAAAGGACGAAAGACAAAGTCGACTTCGGTGGAATTTGAACTCAGAACGTAAAGACAGACGAAATGCCGCTAAGCATTTTGCCCCACGTGCTAACCATTCTACAAGATTAATACCCTCAGTAATCATAGCAATAATAATTGTAATAATAACAATAACAACAATTTTTTAATGTATCAATTATTTATATAGGAAAAAAACCAGTGAAATGAGGTGTTCATACTTTTCATAACTTCATAGCATTTTTACTGAAATTGTTTTAACACGTAATTAAAACTATATCACAAAATCAATCACGATATATGTCTCTGCTAGACAATAATTAATAATTATAAGAATTAACAAAATAAGAAAAAATAACTATACAACAATATTTGTTACTAAGTTATCCAGGATAAGGGCCAACACTGCCCGTTATATTCTTTTTCTTTTTTTACTTTTGCCTTTCAGATCAGAAAAAGTTTCATAGATTAAAACAATCTTAATATTTGACTGGTTAATATGTTGGTGATCTGGCAGAATCGTTACCTCGCCGGACAAAATGCTTAGCGGCTTTTCGTTCGTCTTTACGTTGCGTGTTCAAATGCCGCCGGAGTCGACTTTGCCTTTCATCCTTTCGAGGTCGATAAATCAAATACCAGTTGCTTACTGGGGTCGATCTAATCGACTGACCTCCCTTCCCCCTCCCCCCAAATTTTGGGCCTTGTGCCTAGAATAGAAAAGAATATTTTAACATTCCTGACGGAAAGAATTGATAGAGAAGCTGGAAAAATCTAGGTGGGTGCTCTACTAATTTGAACAACTCTCCACCAATAATTGCTTCCAATTTAGGTGCAAAGCCAGAAAATTCAAGGGGAGGTGCTTGATCGATACCATTGGCCTCTACTTGATTTTAGGAACTTCTAAAAGAATCAAAGACAAAGGTGAATTCGGTATAACTGGAGCTCAGAGCCTGAAGTGTCGAAAAATTCTTCAGACTATTTTTCCGATGCTCTAACGATTATGCCAGTTCGTCGCCTTTTCATGGCCCCTTAGTTAAGGTACAAGGTTAGCAATTTTGAAGATCGAGGGGTAATTTGATTACTTCGGCCCCAGTACATGACTGCTGCTTTATTTTATAAACCTCTAGAGTATGAAAGACGAAGCTGATCTTGGCTGTAGTTGAAACTGCAATTCACAGAACCAGAAACTCCTCAATAGTACAAATTATTTCTTGCAAAGGGAAAATTTTAGGAGACAAGAAACTGACGCTAACATTGACCTTATTACTTAGACCTGATGAAAATAAACGGTTATGTAAACCCTTGTGGAATTTGACCCTTAATGAGCTGTAAATACCACAAGGCGCTTTGCCTAACACTACTTTTTCTGCCATTCAGACGCTCAAATAATTTCTTAGAAATTCACCAGAGATACATTTGGGAGTGGCATTCGTTGAGAAAAATGAAGCCCAGAATAAGACCGGCACTATTTTATAGACACCCAGAAAGACAAAATACGAAATTCATCCCCAGCAGGATTTGAACCCAGAACGTAGAGATCTGGAAACAAATGCTGCAACGTACTTTTGTCCGGTGCTATAAAGATTCCTTCCTCTAAACCACCACTGCAAGGTAATATCGATTTCTCGTATATAGTCACAAAGACAAAAATACGAGGTAGTGGGGAGGCAATGATCGATTGTCCTGTCCCCGGCACGGACCCTGGAACGATAAACAACCAGAGCTGACTTCCCCGAGAGTTGAATTAACGAGAGAGAGAGAGCGAGCGAGAGAGGGGGGTTGGGAAACGAATGCCACAAAACAGTTTATGCGTTGCTAGACCAACCCGGTCATTTCACCATCCTAATTACACGTCTTATTCGCAAAAACTCTGAGAGGGCGGTCGTTGGTCGATATCATCGATCGACGCGCAAATGACTCATTCTATTTTTTTTTTTTGT
>NC_069003.1:4556970-4558379 GCF_001194135.2 Octopus bimaculoides
GCTAATGTAAAAAGAAATGGAATGGCGAAACTATTTCTTTCGTTTTCCGAAAAAGCAACGTTTTGGACTTACGACACTTTTTCATAATAGCAACGATACGAGTGTGTGTGTGTGTGTGTGTGTGTATATATATAGATAGATAGATAGATAGATAAGCCTTTCTACTATAAGCACATGGTCTGAAATTTTAGGGGAGGGGGGGGGGCTAGTCATTTAGATCGACCTCAGTATATGACTGGTGCTTATTTTATCGACCCCTAAAAGTGAAAGACAAAGTCGACCTCGGCCGAATTTGAACTCGGAACGTACAACTGAAAGAATTGCTGCTAAGCGTTTTGTCAAGCATGCTAACCATTCTGCCAGCCTGCTGTCCTCATACATAGTTATATATACATGATGATGATAATAATAATAATATATACATGATAATAGCTTCAAATTTTGTAGAAACTTAACAATTTTAGGGGTAGACTTTTAGCTGATAGCATCGTCTCCAGTATTTGTCTGGTTCTTTATTTTAGCGACCCCCGGAGGAATGAAAAGCAACGATGATCTGGGAGGGATTTTAAATAAGGACAAAAACCGCAAGGTATTTTGTCTGATGCTACAACAATTCAGCCAAATCTCCATCTTTCTAAAAAAAAAATAATAATAATCAATAAGTATTGATTAATAGCAATAATTGTTTGATGACATAACAGACAAATGTACACAGTTGGAGGCGGGGGAAGGATGGGTGTAATCGACTAAAACGGTACAACTGTATTACTGGTACTTTATCACCCCACAATCCGCCCGACAAAAAAAATGGAAAGCAAAGCAGCAAAGTCAGCGTCACCATGATTCGATCTCAGAACGTAGTGTAAGATATGACGTTTTTTTTTCAGACCATCTGTTGACTTTATCAATTCACTGCTTTTTATATAACTATGACAATTACAAGTAGTAGTAGTAGTAGTAGTAGTAATAGGAGGAGTAGTAGTAAACAGACAAGATGTTATAAATACGAAAAGGTACAAAAACAAGAAAAAAAACAAGTAAACGGAAAAAAATAAAAATAACTGAATTTACAGTTAAAACATTTGAAATCCGTAACAAAAGGCAAAAAAAAAAACAAAACAAAAAAACTGTAATAATAGCTTATCGTATCTTCGTTAACAGGCTCTCATCTAATAGTTTTCAAGAAGGAAATCGGCGAGAAGAGGTTCTCTTGTGATCCTTTACGTAAACATGGGAAACAATCCCATAAACACATGATCTCATCTGAACCTGCCGAAGCTGAAATGAAAGGAAGCAAAAAATTAGTAAATAATAAAAAATTCTTTCTACTATAGGCACAAGGCCTGAAATTTGAGGGGAGGGGACCAGTCGATTAGATCGAACCAGTACGCAACTGGTACTTAATTTAT
>NC_069003.1:4558389-4560076 GCF_001194135.2 Octopus bimaculoides
ACTGAAAGGATGAGAGGCAAAGTCGACCTCGGCCGAATTTGAACTCAGAACGTGGTGATGAGGGGAAATACTGCTCAGCCTTTTGTCCGGCGTGCTACCGATGCTGCCAGCTCGCCGCCTTAATAATAATAATCTTTTCTATTCTAGGCACAATGCCAAAAATTTGGTGGGAGGGGACCAGTCGATTAGATCGAACCAGTACGCAACTGGTACTTAATTTATTGACTCCCGAAAGGTCGACCTCGGCGGAATTTGTACTCAGAACGTAAAAATAATAAAATCGATAATAATGGTTTCATATTTTGCCACAAGGGCAGCAATTTTGTGGGGAGGAGATCGATTACACCGACCCTAGTGTTCAACTGGTACTTATTTTATCGACCCAGAAACGATGAAAGGCAAAGACGACCTCGGCGGAATTTGAACCCAGACCATAAAGACAGACGAAATACCGCTAAGCATTTCGCCCGGTGTCCTAACGTTTCTGCCAGTTCGCCAATATGGAGATTGAAGAACAACAGTTGAGCAAGGGGGCTCGTCCCTGTGATGGAATAAGGTTGCTGCTGGACCTGTGGGATTCCTTGATTGACCCCTAGTTTGATTGCATCATAGTTGTACTAACAATTTATCTGTGTACTTTTATCCTATCTCTTCCCTTTCTTTTCCCCCCACATCTCGTATATAAACTCTTGCACGATTTGTAGACTGTCCTCTTAACGTCTCCTTTATCTGATGTCCTTGTGGCAAATTATAGAAATTATTATTATTGTCATTATCATGTCGGCTTTTAGTGTAGTTTGTTTTGTGTTTGTTTTGTGGGGGGGGGGGGGTTCATCCAAACCTCATGTGTTTTTATTAAGGAAATATCATTTTGTGTCAGTTTCAATATCCTGCTAATTGTGAACTGTCACTGGAAACTGATTTAAACAGGATTTTGACAACTTAGAAGAAAACAGAAAAAGCAAGAGATAAAAATAAAAAAAGAGAAAAGAAGAAGAGGATAATGGGGGGAAAATATAAAGGAAAAACAAAATAAGAGAATGCAAACACTGAGAGAAATAGGAGAGGAAAAGGAGAAGAAACGAAGATGACGAGAAAGAGAGAAGAAATAAGGAGATGAAGTGTAGGAGGAGAGGTGGGGGGAATGGAAAACCATATACATGTAGTGTATAAATAAACAGCTAAATAAAATGGAAGCTATTTAATTCTAATTACCAATTACTGAGACGACTAATCGTCAAATATATTATAAACAATAATAAAACAGGCGAAGAGTGAGATATTTAATAAAGCAGAGAAATACTTAATAAAGTTATGCCATCGGTGTTTGATATCAAATAATCACCGTTAAAATATATTGATATGACATGCAGCTGTGTCTGTAAGAGAGTGTGTGTCTGACCGTATGTGTGAGTTTTATGTGTGTGTATATATATATATATATATATATATGTATATATATATACACACACACACATTACATTTAGAAACAGTCGCCATATACATAAATATATATATATATATACTCACACACAGATTACATCTAGGAACAGTCGGTGTGTGTGTATGTATGTGTATATATATATATATATATATATATATATAGCGACTAACACACATATACACACTACATTTTAAAACAGTCATATGCATATATACATGCACACACTACAAATGTTTCTCTCAT
>NC_069003.1:4560086-4564277 GCF_001194135.2 Octopus bimaculoides
TATATACATACACACACACACACACACACACACACATTACATTTAGAAACAGTAGCTATATACATAAATATACACAGATATATATATATATATATATATAGCGACTAACACATACATATACACACACTACGTTTTAAAACGGTCGTTATATGCATATAGACATGCACACACTACAAAAGTTTCTCTCTCTCTCATACATATACACATATATATATATTAGATATGACTTCTTCAGAATTTAGTATTTATTCAGAGAATCGGCGATTACGTGTGCAAGAGTGTTTGAATGTCAGTGTATAAAATAATTCCGTAAATAGTTTTATGTTTTTCTACACTTACATACATACATATACATATATATATACACACATGCACAAAATTACACCATACTACAAGCTCAAAATGAAATTAAAACACACACACACACACACACACAACTGCGGACACACAAATAACACACCTCTATATGCAATTTGAATGCGAGTAGTGTTATGTGGTTAAGCAGTTTGCTTCGAAACCTTGTGTTTCAAGTTCGATTCCATTGTGCAACAGATTCCATCATAAACACCGGTTGGCCAATGTGTTGCGCGTCCAATGTAACTGACGGACACCGCGCAGTAGCTTGAAATGTGTGCATAACAGAGAAGAAATACGTTTAAATTTTTTTTTATTTGTATCGCTCTGCCCAAGCGAAACAAAGAGTGAGAGCGCGCGTGCGCGCGTGCGCGTGCGTGCGTGCGCGCGTGCGTCCTCTACCACTACTTGACAACGGGGTGTTGATTTGTTACGTGCCCCGTAACTTAGTGGTTCACCAAAGAGCCCAATAGAATATATACCAGACTTTAAGATAAGTGCTGGGGGTAGATTTGTTCTACGTGTTTTGCGTATGTGTGTCGGCACGCGTTTTTCGCGTGGGCGCATGGCTGCGTGCGCGTGTACGCGTTTACGTGTGTGTGCGCGTGTGCGTTCTATCTTGTTCTTCGACTGCCCTTCATGTGGTCACGCTTGTTTGCGTGCATGGGTCTGCGTGAGTATGCGCCCGCTTATATGTGCGAGAGTATATGCTTTTGTCTGAGTGCGTGTGCATGCATATGAGCGCATGTTTATGTGCATGCATGTGCGCATATTTGTGAATGTGTGCGATCCTGTGCATGCGTGTGCATACGCGTGGTGTTTGTGTGTGTGCACGCACACACACAAATATGGTTGCATGGTTAAGAAGTTTGCATGACAGGCACATGGGTCGCACGTTCGGTTCCACCGCGCTGTGTTTTCTATGATAATCGTTATGTAATCTCAAAAAGTATGACCTAGCGATTCGATTAAAAATAGGTAAAACAAAAAAAAAACCTGAGACTGAGGTGTTTTGTAACGTCCACCTGCATCGTGGCCACAGATGTGTGTCTATGAAGGCAAAGAAAATATATTACCAAGAGTGGAACCCGATGGGCTGAGCGCCAGATGGAGTGGTTTCGCTTCGTGCTGTCGTAGTGTGCCCACTAATTCGTAATTATCAGGAGTACGATCCTTCCATATGGCAATAAGATTCGGGAAGTTGGTACCAGCAAGCGCAGTTACGAGTTCTTTGTAATCTGACGACCATAAAAGATTGCAGACCTGCAGAGTCAAAGAGAAGAAGAGATTTTTAGTCAAGAACCTGGGAGCCTCGTATGAACTTCAGATCCTTCTGAAGATTAAACACCGATACGAGTTTGGGGGAATATCTTATCCGGGCGGATTCAGTATAAGCTCTCGGCTAACTGCTATGGTCAGTCATTATAATATGTTGTGTATAAAATAAGCTTCGTGGATGTACAAGTGGCTATACTCTTTATTATTACTTTATACTCTTTATTACATATATATATATATATATATATATATATATATATATATATATATATATGTATATAACTGTCCGATGAACGGGAACGTGAAACTCAGAGTAACGGTTTTTTTGTTATATTTCTGCTGCTTTCAAATAAAGCATATTACTCTACCTCTGGTATTTGAGTACTCTTTTTTCCACCTTGTTGCACATTTCATGTGCTTACTCCGGTATATATACACACACACACACATTATATATATATATATATATATATATATATATATAAACGGTCTAACGTTTTGCCAACTCGCCATGGTCGTTTCTGGTTCAATCCCACTGCGTGGTACTTTCAGCAAACTTTTTTCTACTAGCCGCAGGCCTATAAAACAGAGTGGATTGATAAACGGAAACTAAAAGAAGCCCTCCGGGTGTGTGTATGTATTAGGTACATATGTGCGTGTGTGTGTGTGTTTACCCGTGCCTTGAATTCCCATATTGGTTGTAAACAAGCGTCCCCGTTATGCAACCGATGCCGTTTGCAATAAATAAGTCTTTTTATGAGAAAATTTTACTTTGCTTGGAATCGAAACCGTTGGCGACAGGAACGATACCCGGCCGTATGAAAATCTGACTCAACGAATTCTGTGTGAACCATGCAAGCAGGAAAAAGGCGACGTTGAGATGACGATATCTAAAGTCACTGAGTTGCCAAATGCGAAAGCTTTTTAAACTTTAATATACACCACAAAAGAGAGAGAAATCATCTAATTAGCGAGTTCATGAGAATTATTAAATTAAAAATGACTATATTTTACAAAATTTTTACAATATTATTTCCAAAATACTGAAATATTTTCTAGAGAGCGTTAACGCGCGAGGTGGAGTGAAGAGCGAAGTGAAAAACGAGGTGGAGTGAAGAGCGAGCGAGAGATAGAGTAAGTGAGTGAGGGTAAAGCTGTTTTTATCTCACCTTGGAATTCACTGTAGTTTCCCGGAGCATTTTCCCTGTTGGAGCATGCCACAGTTTTATCGATCCATTCGTTTCATACCCTCCAGTTGCCAAAACATTTGAGCGCCATGGACACCATGCTAAAGCCTAACAAAAAAACAACAACGATAAATAAACATAACTAAAAATAGCAAAACTTCTGAAGTCTATATATTCTTAGACACATATTTACGTATGCTTGTGTATGCTCATACTGAGTACTTTTAATTCATTTTACTGGCTAGATTCGAAGCAATTTAAATCCTTAAGAACCTTTCCTATCAACTAAGGGTCCTTTATTGCTAACTGTAGTTCTTTGTGGTATCTATTTTTATGCTGAAGTAGACGGGTCCCTTCGTAGTTCTGTTCTGCTTGCAAAATGGCCGTCTACAAAAATTTAGTCAGCTGTGGTTCACCTGCAACCATGCATCTCCAGCAATTGAAAATTTGTAATTCACGAGATACACGCAGAATAACGAGAATGCTAACATTTCTATTCATTCTTTATATGTTTTGGTACGATTCGAACGTGAATATCTGATCACTGCTGTTTGTGATTCTCGCTTCAGACGATGTGTATTCATAAAACATACGGGTTTCACCAATTCGCCGGTGTAAAAGGACTGAGAGACAGCGTGGTGTTTCAACTTTGTGTTTCTTCAGTCAAAACTATCTAACCGGACTGATAAGTCTGGCAGGAACACAAGATCTTGACGGCTCTCGGTAACTCCCAATAATAAAAAAAGTGAATATATAACATGCGCTAAAATACTCCAGAATATATTCTGTTACTCTTTAAATACAACCTTAAAGACCATAGTAAATAGCATAAGAATATAAAAAAGATAATTGGCTGCTATTTTTATTGGTCGAGCAACCACCTGAAAGGTCTCCCTGGAGGGCTCTCGGCGACTCCCGATAAAAAGTGAACGGAACGTGCGCTAAAATACTTCAGAATATATGCTTCTACTCTTTAAACACAGCCTTAAAGATCACGGTAAATAGCATGAGAATATATAAAAAAAACATCGCAATAAATGTTCGATGAATATATATAGTTATTTTTTGATGTGGAACAAGCAGAATCATTTTACAGTTTTCCATTCTAGAGATGTAACGCCAAATATGACACAGACATTAAAATACATTTTTCTTTTGTTCTACATAGAATCAATATCTTTTTTTTTTTCTGTATTGTATTAGGTGTTTGTTTAAATAAAACATAGGTTCCAATTAACCTTGCCTTCTGATTTCTGAGATACTTAATTATTTCAATAATGGTTATCATTTTTCACAAGAGACCGGATTGGTGAAAATTTCACGCTCAATCCACAGAGATACTCGCGTACGTGTACACACACACACATATATA
>NC_069003.1:4564935-4565661 GCF_001194135.2 Octopus bimaculoides
ATATATATATATATATATATATACATACATACATACACGCACACATACAGAGAGCGAGAGAGACGTATTTTTATGCAAATTTGTGCGTGTGTATGTATATATATATATATGAAAGTACACATAGGTATGTACACGTATATGCACATATGTAAGTGTGTATGTGTGCATATATCTGTGCATATCTATACACAGAAACATGGAGATTCTGACATACGCGTGCGTGTGCAAACATACATAAAGAATCAAATGTATGCATATGTACAAACATACAGTATGTACGCATACATGTATACATTCAATCATAAGTATTGATTATATATATATATATACACACACAACCATTTGTTACCCTATGTCTATACATACAACCATGTGTATCCATGTCTGCATTCACAGTCATTTGTACGCATGCATATATAAATATATACACACACACACACACACACACACACAATCATAAGAACAGCATATGAATGTGGAACATATTTAAACAATTTTATATGATTCTTATGCACGAGAATCATTTATGGGTGCTCAGTATATCACATCGTGTGGTGCATCTCATATTCCCATATCCATGTTACATATATACCAGGGAATAGGCTATAACGGATGAAGAGAACAAAACGCATTTGAAAGAGTAGAGTACGATATCAATGCTATTGGAAGTATTCAATTCTTACAGCTTTATATATATATATATATATATATATATATATATATATA
>NC_069003.1:4566230-4566875 GCF_001194135.2 Octopus bimaculoides
GTATATTCTTTTACTTGTTTCGTTCACTTAACTGCAGCCATGCTGGAGCACTGCCTTGAAAGGTTTTAGTCGAACAAATCGCCCCCAAGACTTAATTTTGAAGCCTAGCACTTATTCTATCGGTTTCTTTGGCCTAAGCGTTAGATCACGAGGGTCATAAACACAAAACCGGTTGTCAATCGGTGATAGGGGAACAAACAAAGTCACACTATATATGTATATATATATATATATATATAAAATACACATTAAGTACAGGACATCAAGGAATGAAGAAAACAAACCAATACCGATTGTGAAGTGGTGCTATAATAGGAGACACTTGCCCAAGGTGCCACTCAGTAGGAATGAACCTGGAATCATATGGTTGGGAAGCAAGCTTCTTACCACACAGCCACGTATGTGTGTGTGTGTGTGTGTTTGTCCCCACTCCATTGCTTGACAACAGATGATGTGTTTATGTCCCCGTAACTTAACGGTTCGGCAAAGATATGATAGAATAAGTAGTAGGCATACAAAGAATAAGTCCTGGGATCGATTTGATCGACTGAAGGTGGTGCTCCAGCATGGCTGCAGATAAATGACAAAGAATATGTATATACATGTGTGTGTATGCATATATATATATATATATATATATATATA
>NC_069003.1:4566885-4567325 GCF_001194135.2 Octopus bimaculoides
ATATATATATATATATATATATATATATATATATATATACGTATGGATATGTACGCAGAGGCATCTGTGTGTATAGAGGTATGCATATGTATATGAATGCGTGTATATATACACATATGCCTATACACAAATATATGCCTATGTCTATACGTGTGCATATATATATATACGTATTGCCTATGTATATACACGTGTATGTGTATATATAATTATATATATACGTATGCATATGTATATATGTTTATAGATATCTACGTGCGCATATATATATATATACATATCTGTGTATATTAGCATACATATGTAAGTATATATACATATATACTTATGCATACATACATATGCATCAATACATATATACCTGTGTGTGCGCGCACACACGCATATATACATCTTAATATACATTATATATATATATATATATATATATATATATATAT
>NC_069003.1:4568114-4569814 GCF_001194135.2 Octopus bimaculoides
GTGTGTGTGTGTGTGTATCATGTGATCGACCAGGCTGTCAGATGTTACACATCGCTGGTCACAATGCGGTTTTACATTGTTTTAGCCTACAAATTGACGTCACCCCGCTAGGTAGGTGAGTAGGTCAACATCCCCCCACCCACCCGGTCGAAAGGGGAACTGGAGCAACGTGAAATGAAGTGTTTTGCTCAAAATCTCAAAGTGTCACTCTGTCAGAGAATCGAACCTACGATCTAGCAATGGTGAGTCTAACTGCCTAACCACTAGGCTACAGCTGTGTGTATGGGAGAATTTACGAAAACAAAACAGACGAAGACAGGTGGTGTAAACAACAAATGGATGTATTAGTTTAACGCTCGGGAATAGAAAAAGTCTGACGTTTCGAGCTACGCTCTTCAACTGAAAGGAACACAGAAAGAAATAAGGAGAGAAACAAGGAGAAAAAAAAATATTAATGTAGTGGTCAGCGATCTATTATGGCGACGTGTTCGCTATCACCGCCTGACAACCGGTGCTGGTTTGTTTATGTCCACATAACTTGCACTTCGGTCAAAAAGAGCCCGATACAATATGTACCAGACTTAAAGAATAATTTGTTCAATTATGTGGTACACCAGCATAGCTGCATTCTAATGACCGAAACGAAAGATACGTCTCATATTTAAATCTATATGTGTGAGAGAGAGAGACAGAGAGAGATAGAAAGAGAGAGACAGAGTGAGAGAGAGAGACAGAGTGAGAGAGAGAGACAGAGTGAAAGAGAGAGGGGGAGTATGCTTGCCTATACACTTATATGTATATACATATGCTCACAAATACACAGATACACATGTATGCGCAAACATAGGTACAGAAATAGCATACATTCATAATATACATACATATATGTATATATAAATGTTTATATATATATATATATATATATATATATATATATATATATACATACATACATACATACATAAATACATACACACGACGGGCTTTTTTCAGTTTCCGTCTACCAAATCCACTCACAAGGCTTTGGTCGACCCGATGTTATAGCAGAAGATACTTGCCCAAGGTGCAGCGCAGTGGGATTGAACCCAGAACCATATGGTTGGGAAGGATATTTTAAACATCAAATGGTTGTGTGGGTCCACCCGAGAAAAACAGGAATCATACGAGTCCATAGGTAGAAAAATGGTTTAGAATAGCTGGACTACAATGTTCAGGTTAGGAGCATAATGGAGTACTGTACCTACATCCGATACCCCGCTGTTACTACGCACAGTGCCATCTTGGACCGCATCCAGAAAAGGGTCACATAGCTGACTGGCATCTCATCACTTACCGACACACTCAACTCTGACCCAATGGCGTGCCGACTCCTCTGTCGCTTCCGTAATGGGTTCTAGCTGGTCACGTGCCTCTACACTACACAGGCATCCCCTACACACTCGTCTCTCGTCACCCTTACCGCATCGCATCCTACTCTCCCCTTACTATCATTATCCTTAAATCCTTCTTCCCCAGAACCTTCACACTCTGGAATCGCGTCAGTGCTCGTTTATTTCTGGCAGGTGTTGACTTGTAACACTTTGAACGGAATATTAATGGAATCACTGTTTGGATGGGCTCAGCCCTTTACCCCGCTCACAAGTTAAATTATGTTAAACATTTGTTTAAGAATACATATACGCCCATTCATGCAATTACAC
>NC_069003.1:4574528-4578219 GCF_001194135.2 Octopus bimaculoides
GTGTGTGTGTGTGTGTGTGTGTGTGTGTGTGACCATCGCTTGACAGCTGATGGTGTGTTTACGTCCCCGTAACCTAGCGGTTCGGTGAAATTGACCGATAGAATAAGTGCTAGGCTTACAAAGAATAAGTCCTGCAGTCGATTTGTTCGACTAAAGGTTGTGCTCCAGCATGAATGCAGTCAAATGACTGAAACAAGTAAAAAAATAGAAGAATGTATAAAACGGTCTTATAAACATATTTCTTAATACTAAAACTCTAGAAATAGTATATCTCAGAATCAGTATATTTTATCTTGATCTTTTTTTTTTTTTGCCTATTTATTTTCATTATTTACCTTTGGCAGTGCAGTAAAAATTTGTGATATTTGGACCTCTATTTATTAAGGAAGGCGATTAAACACAATTTTTGTTTGTTATTTCTTCCCGGAAAAAGAACATGGCTTCGGCGACGTTAACACACATACACACAGAATACACATACATATAATTAATGTCATGTCTTGTCAACACACACACGCGCAGTCGTCGCCTTCCCTAAGAAAAAAAAAACGATTTTTTTGACGTACACAATATTTTAATCGTGACTATTTTTAACTGGTGTGATTTCAAAAATAAAAGTTGTTTGTACAGTAAGGATTTATGTGCTAGCTTTCTTTAAACAGACAATATTTTTTTATTATTTTCAAGTTGCTAATTTCTGTTTAAAAAATTATTTATCTACTTTTGTTTTAAAGTAAAAGAAAGTGAAAGATGTACGTGCATATGAAATGGACGTGTGTGTGAAAGAGAAAGAAAGAGGGAAAGAAGGGGTGTGATATATACGTACATACATCAATACATGTGTACATCTTTTTTGTATGTACGTGTGCATGTCTGCGAGAACGAGTGGTATCGAACCCGGGACCATGTGGTTGGTAAGCAAGCTTCTTACCATACAGCCATTCCATGTCTATATCATTCTGCATGTCTAGCAATATTAATCTATCTAACCAACAGTAACAGTTTCTTGAAAGAGTTCAAGAATTTGTAAAATAGAATAAGAAATTGTTGGGATCAACAAACGAATTAAAAACTAAAATGGGTGGGGAGGCTGTGATTCTTTGTTTCATTTTGTTTATTTGTATCTTAGTCATATATATATATATATATATATATATGTATGTTCCTTATAAATCAAGGCACGGTTTTCTTTACGAGATATTTCTCCGCAATACGTGTAAGTCTTTAATTCTTAACAGCTATAGCAGTTAAATTAACCTGAAATACGAATCAATCTGACAAATAATTTTTTTTTTTTTTTTTTTTTTTTTTTTTTTACATATAAAAGCAACACAGATAAAAGCCTTTAGAAAAAAAAATAATAAACGAGGTGAGGTTTTGAATCTATTAAACGCGTTTCAAACCTCTAATTAAATAAATAACGAACAGCACGTTCAGAATGCGTAAGAAGCCATTTTCTTTTAACAGACAAAATATTGCTAAATAATTCTTAGTTTGTTTTTTGTTTTGTTTTTTTCTAACATATGTATTAACCATTATTATTCGACTTCACTTTTCATCATTTCGGAGGCAATGTAATTAGTACCAGTTGCGTACTGGGGTCGATGTAATCAATCAGTCCCCTCCCTCCACCCCGCCAAATTTCAAGCTTTGCGCTTATAAAAATTATCATCATCATAATTATTATTATTATTATTATTATTAAGGTGGCGAGCTGGCAGAATCGTTAGTACTAGGACAAAATGCTTAGCAAAATTTCGCCCGTTGCTACGTTCCGAGTTCAAATTCCACCGAGGTCGACTTTGCCTTTCATCCTTCCGGAGTTGATAAGTACCAGTGCAATACTGGGTCGATATAATCGACTAGTCCCCTCCCCCGAAATTCTAGGCCTTGTGCCTATAGTAGAATGGGTGATTATTATTATTATTATCATTATTTTTAAGGCGGTGAACAATCAGAATCGTTACCTCACTAGAACAATGCTTAGTGAGATTTCGTTCCGAGTTCAAATTCTGCCGAAGTCGACTTTGCCTTTCATCCTTTCGGGGTCCAATAAATAAGTACCAGTTGTATACTAAGGCTGATGTAATCGACTAGTCCATTCGCCACAAAATTTCAGGTTTCAGGCCTCTAGTACAAAGGATTATTATTATGAAAGCGGCGATCTGGCAGAATCGTTAGCACGCCGGGCAAAATGCTTCGCAGCACTTCGTCTGTCTTGACGTTCTGAGTTCAAATTCCGCCGAGGTCGACTTTGCCTTTCTTCCTTTCGAGGTCGATTAAATAAGTACCAGTTACGCACTGGTGGTCGATGTAATTGACATAATCCCTTTGTCTGTCCTTGTTTGTCCCCTCTATGTTTAGCCCCCTGTGGGCAATAAATAATACATTGGTACCGGCATGTTGCTTCCCATCCACATATTGTCGGGTTCAGTCCCATTGTTTGAAACCTTGGGCCAATGTCATCTACTATTACACCGTGCCGACCAAGCCTTATGAGCACATTTGGGAGACTAAAAGAAGCCTGTATGCGTACGTGAGTATCCCGCTAAACTGCTTGACAACCCCTGTTGGTGTGTCGAGGCCCCTGTAACCTAGCGGTTCGGCGAAAGAAGACCGATAGATTAAATACCCGGCCTTAACAAAAATACTTTCGCCAAGGTAGTACTCCAGCATGGCCGCGATCTAATGAATGAAACATGTGAGAGATAAAAGATAAACAAGAAATGACCCAAGAACATGACGGGTTCTATGTTTATTGACTCGAAAGAACTAAAGGCAGAGTTGACCTCAGCAGGTTTTGAACTCGGGGCACTACGACAAGAAACAATTAGCCCGAGGACAAGGCATTTGGCCGACACTATAAAGATTCCGTCTTTTATAATAAGAAATCATAATTATCAAATTGTTGAGTAATTGAATTCTTTGTAGCCCGATCGATCGAACAATCAATCATTCAATTACCAAAAAAAGAAAAAAGATGGTGCCGAGCCAACGAGAGAGCCTGGACTTGTTTACTCGACCGACTAGAAACAGCAGCCAAACTTCCATAAAATAGCAATAATACTTTAATGTATTTTAAAGAAAAACATTGGTTCAAATAGTCTTAATTCTCCATTTTTTTTATAATGTCATGATTATAGAATTCGGCGTAGCGAACTTAGGATCTCGTTATCGAAAGGACGTACAGTTGAATTGTTCACCTGAGACGATTCTGAATATTGCCTTTCATTCGGTGTGGTTAGCCAAATCTGAATTATGTCAGAGTGAGGATAAGGTACCTGCCAGGGTTCCAAATACCTATCTCTGTGCGTTATATATGACTGAGGGTGTTATAAGCACTTACATTGCTAGAAATAAGAGCTAAACGCTCTAATGCTGCAGTCAATGCACGTAATTGTGTACATACATGCCGACAGGAACCGTAATCGCCCGAAAAGCAGCGGTCGGGATATGCCCAAACTGATCGGTCAGTTTCGGCTTTCGCCTCTTCAGTGGGATCGGCTCGATTCGACAGATTCCGGACGACGATCACTCTCATCATAAATGTCAACGCCCTTTAATGACGGTTTCAGTTCTCCTTGCTGGTATACATTTGCTTGCTGCTGCCTAAATAAATCAATATATATATATATATATATATATATATAGTGGCACTCCATCTGTTATGATGACAAGGGTTCCAGTTGAT
>NC_069003.1:4578728-4581567 GCF_001194135.2 Octopus bimaculoides
TATATATATATATATATATATATATATATATATATATATCCGAAATTAGGGAAAGGAGTAGATAAAATTCAGGCTACATAGGTTTCATCGTTAGCAGAACCTCGGAAGTAGTAACGAGAGTCAAAGACATTCTAATCAAATGAAGTTTACATTGTCAAGAGATCCCATTTTAACTCACAGGAGATATTCGATATCGGAAATGTGTGGAAAGCAGACAGAGAAGAAAAGAGAAAGCATATTTGTGAAGGCAACTCTACAGAAAGCAAGTGATCTCACCAGTCTGTTCTTAAAACTATAGAACCTTACCTTAGTGACGCTGTGAGCAAATATCTTGTTGCACTTGGCCAGTTTCCTGATATCCCAGATGTTCACTACACCATCGTCGCCACCACTAGCGAGGTAGTGTTCGCTCGGTGAGAATTTCAAGTTGAGGACAGATCTGTGTCGCCCTACGTAGGTGACCACCTCCGTTGGTTGTCGTTCATCGTGCAAACAAATGTTGCCAGCCATCGAACCACTGAGAGTAAAAACAAAAAGCAAATATTTCATCGTTCAATATTTTCGGTTATTGGACTGCGGCCGGCCATGCTGGGGCACCTCCTTGAAGGGTTTAATCGAACAAATTGGCCCCAATACATATTTCCATTTTAAGCCAGATACTTACACTGTATGGCTCTTTTGATGAACCACTAAGGTATGGGACGTGAAAAACCTAACACCAATTGTCATGTAGGGTTGGGGTGTAAACACACACACACGCGCGTGCGTGCGTGCGTGCGTGAACGTGTGTGAACGTGTGTGAACGTGTGTGAGCGTGTGTGAACGTGTGTGCGCGTGGGTGCGCGCGCGAGTTCATATGCATATGCTTGATTATCTCCGGAGCAGCATATCAGCTCTGTCATCTTTTTTAATAGATGAAATGTTATTGGTAATTTCTTTTTTTTTTTCTTAGTCTTATGTCAGATTTGATCCAGCAGACCTACTATTCGAACCCCCGCCACAGCATTTTATATATCAATGATTACACTACTCGAAGTAGTTATATCTTTAGAATAGGTCGGGTGTAAAGTGAAGGAAATTTTCCCGCTATTTCTGAGTTGTTGGGTGATCAAAAAGATTCGTTTTTTTAATAATTTTAGACATTATCATTACTATTATCGTCATTATTATTTAAGGCGGCGCGCTGACAGAATCGTTAGCACGCTGGACAAAATGCTTAGCGGTATTTCGTCCATCTTTACGTTCTGAATTCAAATTCCCCCGCGGTCGACTTAGCTTTCATCCTTTCGGGGTCGATAAATTAAGTACCAATGAAACAGAGGGGTCAATGTAATTGCCTAGTTCCCTCCCCATGAATTTCAGGCCTTGTTATCTTTACTTTATTTTAATTAATACGGATCAGTGGTAGAGAATCAACACAGATGCCGATGAAATTAGTTCTGCGGTCGATGAATTTACTACCAGTGTTATACTGAGGTGGATTAAACCAACTAAATTTCCTCCTCATCTAAACGTGCGTGACCTTGTACTCCCTTACTAGAAATCATTATTGGTTGTTTCGCTTATCTTTTTCTTTTTTTATATATATATATATATAATTACCACTTAAATTGTTCTCTCTGATTAAGTTAAACACTTGTCCTATTGCCCTCGAGGTATTCCCGCTAAGAAGTTAAACCGAAAAGCACGCAGAACCTTGAAATTTAAACTTCGACAATTAACAAATTAAGTGTAAAATTAAAAAAAGAAATCATATACATACATACTATATATATATATATATATATAGGTAAAATGCGTGCATCGAATTTAAAAGCGCGATTTGTTTATTAAAGTGTGTAGCGAAAGCAGCTAGCTAGAAGTTAATCGATTAAAAGAACGACGCATGGCAACTAACCATTCATTCGTAGCTCTTGTGTTATTTTGTAGAAGGAATTAAACCTTGCCAAAGCCAGATAGATGCATATATACATAGATGGAGGTTTTACTGCATGTTGTTATTGTAATTAAATTTATATGTATTGTAGTTCTTAGAGTTGAAATTGTTCGTGTTGTTACATTTTGATTTCGTAAATTTGCAAAAGAAACCGCTGTACTTGAACTCAACGACAAAGCAATTTAAATTTAATTAAATTGATATTGTTTTAAAGGCTGTACGAAGTATGTGTGGTGTAAGGCAGAGTAATTTATACAAACAGCAGTGCTAGCACTGTTTGTTCCTTACCGAAGACGCAGTCTTTGAATTAACTTCTGGAAAATATATATTTTAACTCCCTCAAGGCTTTCCATTTTCATTTTTAATTTCTTTTGTCGCTCCTCCTTCGTGAAATTAACTACAAATGATGATCATTAGAATGGATGAATTAAACTATCACTTTGTTTAACACCATCTTATTCTTAAGTGCCTGGCGTATTCCACTCTACTACAAACATTGTGCAGAACGAGAAGTAGAACGAGTCAGCCATTTTGAAAAACAAACTAGACACGGTGGATAGTGTGATCTTGGGTTTGCAGTTCAATTGAAAGGGGATGGTCACGGATGAAATGCCCTTTATCAGTTTTGTGCTTAGTCAGGACTGATATGATGCTAACCAACGACAACAAAGGGGAGCTTGACAGGAATCGAACTCAAAGGAGCAGTTACTAAATGCTGTAAGCCTCCTTGTTCGACACACCGTTAATTAGTTCTTACGTTAGTGTGTTTCTGTGTGAGAGAGAGATGGGGGGAATAGGCGCAGGTGTAGGTAAGGGGTAAGGAACTTGCTTCCCAGCCAAATGGTTCGGGGTTCAGTCCCACAGCGTGGCTCGTTGGACAAGTGTCTTCTTCTATAGCCTTGG
>NC_069003.1:4582151-4593269 GCF_001194135.2 Octopus bimaculoides
GGAGATGGCCGCACAGAGAGAGAGGGGGAGATAGCGACAGGAGGGGATAGCCACAGAGAGAGAGAGGGGGGCGGGAGATGGCCGCACAGAGAGAGAGGGGGAGATAGCGACAGGAGGGGATAGCCATAGAGAGAGGGCGGGAGGGAGATAGTGACATAGTGAGAGACAAGGGAGGGAAATAGCAACGGAGAGAGGGGAAGGGAAATAGCAACAGAGAGAGAAGGGAGGGAAATAGAGACATAGAGAGAGAGGGGGGAAGGAAATAGCAAAAGAGAGAGAGTGAGAGAGCGACAGAGAGAGAGAGAGAGAGAGGGCGATGGTGGGAGAGATAAGTAGAAATGTGAAACGTCTCTTTCTCTGGCTTCAAGTCAGAAACTGTGAGATTATTTCAGTTAATCCAAGAAGCTCAGCAACAGATTTATTGTGCAACAATCGATTATTTACCGTTTTGCCTGTACGCAGCATTAGAATAACAAGATTGCTTTAAAACAAGAGGCTTTTATTTAACCATAGAAAAACATCGTCAACAACAGAGTAAACATCAGCCGCTGAGTTAATACGGCACCGGTTACACGTGGTCGCTGGATCAACTTGCTAGAAATAGCAGAGAAAACGCCATCAAAATAACGCACGGTTATCGTGACTGGCAAAGGTTGAAGTAGGTTATATAGACGAAACACCGAAATTAATATAGGATAGTCATGGTTGGAAGGTTATGATGAATCCATAACAGTGACATCTCAAGAGTCTCGAACCGCTACGTTGTGGGATCGTTCAGAAACCGACACCGGTTGTCAAACGAGGAGGATAAATACATTTTATACGACCGATAGAATAAGTACTAGGCATCGAAAGAATAAGTCCTGGGGTCGATTTACTCGACTAAAGGCGGTGCTCCAGCATGACCACAGTCAAATGACTGAAATAAGTAAAAGAGTATACACATGACGGGCTTCCGCACAGTTTCCGAGCAACCAAATTTACTCAAGGCATCGGTTAGCCCAGAGATATAGCAGAATTTTTCCCAACGTGCTGCGCTCTGCTGCCAAGTGGGGCTGAAACCGTAACTGCTTGGTTGCATAGTGTGTTTCTTAATTGTAGCAAAGGCGCAGGCGTGGCTGTGTGGTAAGAAGCTTGCTCCACAACCACATGGTTCCGGGTTCAGTTCCGCTACGTGGCACCCTTGGCACAAAGCCTTGTGAGTGGATTTGGTAGACGGAAACTGAAAGAAGTTTGTCGAGCGTGTGCGTATATATGCACGTACATACATACATACATACAGGCGTGGCTGTGTAGTAAGAAGCTTGCTTCCCAACCACGTTTCCGGGTTCAATCCCACTGCGTGGCACCTTGCTCAGGTGTCTTCTACTATAGCCTCAGGTCCACCAAAGCCTTGTGAGTGGATTTGATAGAGGGAAACTAAAAGAAGCCCATTGTATATGTCTATGTATCATCATCGCTTGACATCAGGTGTTGGTATGTTTACATCCCTGTAACCTCGCGCTTCGGCAAAAGAGATCGAAAGAAAGTACTAGGCTTAAGAATAAGCCCTGGGGTCGAATTGTTCAACAAAAACACTTCAAAGTTGTGCTCCAGCATGGCCGCAGTCACATGACTGAAGCAGGTAAAAAAAAAAGGACTATTGAACTGTTCACTTACCAGTACTTCGCCGCCATTCGTACCAACGGCTAAAGATTTCCCGCTCAGGTTCCAAGACAAAGCTGTTAGAAACGCGCGCTCGTATTCGGAGAAATTGACGCGAATCCGCCGACAGGTGCCCTTCTCAGCACACCACACGTATACCGTTTGTTTCAGAGTTACAGCCAGGTAATTACTGCAGTTCCAATCCAATATATTGGTATCTATAAAAAAATATAAAATATATATAATGAGCAGGAGTGATTGTGTGGTAAGAAGTTTGCTTCCCAACCACATGGTTCGGAACCATGTAGTTGGTTTACGTTACTCGAGACGCTAAATGTTCTAAAAACTGTTCGTAAACCAATTTGTTCGTTAAGAGAGGCGTTCATAAACCAAGGTTCCACTGTAGCAAAATTCTACTTTTGTTTTTGACCTTTTAGTATTTTTAATCCGTTAATCTTATATTCCAAAACACGTTTCGTCAATTCTTGCTAGAAATATTAAATTTTTCTAAGTTAAAAGTTATTTAGCGCCTTTATTTTTCAGTTTGTTCTGTTTTTTGTTTTTTTTTCATGAGAATTGTGGCTGTAGAGTGTGATGCAGAATAGAAGCATGGACATTTTCATTTATTAGAAATAGTGAAAGCAAAACAAACAAATAACCATAATTGTAAGACACCATACTTGTTGATTAGCAAAGAACTGAAAGCTGAGAGACGGGAAGCTTCCTGACAGGGACATAGGGATCAAAGCCTTTCTCACAGAACCCACCAAAAGCATGGAAGGAAGCAGCATTCGCTAATTGCAGAATGTGTGGGAGATTCGCAAATAATTAACCGCATTGTCTCTGGCTACTTTTTTTTTTTTTTTTTTTTTTTGCTGTTTGCCATTAGAATGCGGCCATGCTGGGGCACCGCCTTGAAGAATTTTTAGTCAAATGATCCAAATGTTTTTTTGTTTTGTTTTAGTCTTTGTTTTATTTTCTTCAAGCCCGGTACATTTTCTATCGATCCTTTTGCTGAACCGCTAAGTTACGTGGACGTAAGCACACCAACACTGGGCGTCAAGCGGTGGTGAGGGACAAAGACACACAAGCAGAGAGAGAGAGAGAGAGAGAGAAGACAGGCAGAGACAAGACGGGCTTCTTTCAGTTTCCGTCTTCCAAATCCACTCACAAGGCTTTGGTCGGCCCGAGGGTATAGTAGGAGACGCTAGAATTCTTATCCCACTGATCACGCTCTTCTTACGGCCATCATCTTGAAGGTGTTCGAACTGAGCAACCACCACATCGATTTCTCTGGTCTCGAAGGGTACGAGCACAACACCTCTCGCCAGGCCATATATGCACACGTGCAATATTATCATCTGTGACAATAAATCTATCCTGTATAAGTGGAAGTTGACATAAATATATACACGATTTATCATCAGCCACCGAACTCATCTAGAATAAGCTTAAGTAACACTTGTATACTAACAGACTCTTTTAGAAAAAAAACCCCTGCTTTTGTATACCATCATAGATTAAGGAAGCTATAAGCAACGTACAAAGGAGAATTCAACATAAATAAACTATCAATACCTAGTGTTGTGAGCGAGTTAAACGATTTCCTATACGCATGCATAGTCACAATAATAGAAAAATGCAGAGCTAAATAAACAATGTATTATTGCTAAACACAGGAGTCACTAAGATAAAATAGACAAGTGGAAGAGTAAATTAAAGTGCAGAATATGCATTCGAGGTTACGGCGCAAGTAAAACAATACAGATGGCAGTTAATAAGCTTTCCAGGAGAATAAAGAACGTATACATATACACCGCGTATGGAAAGTAAAAAGAAAGATAATAAAGAAGCAAAATGGCTGCAAACAACACCCGAATATTAAAAGACAAAAACAAAAGAAAGAAAATCCGCGTTAAATAATAGATTAAAAAGGTAAAGTGTTAGGGAAAATTGGCTCACAAAAACAACAAAAATAGAGAAATATTGCCTTTGATAATAACCGCCAAAAAGATCTATACGACAATACGCGGTAGCAACATAAATGATAAGAACCCTCGATAAACAAAATTTGGGAATATTTGGGAAAGGTATATTTTTTTATTTTGAAAATGAAGTATACGGGAAAACGATATTGGCCAGAAAACTATACGGCACGTTGTGCGGCTGCTCTACGTTAGCCGCCCCAACCATCGCCACAGTACAGCAATGGTCCCCGAATTGATCCAGCTTTACGTTAATGTATCCAGTTTCGGTCACTGGGATGCGGCCATGCTAGGGCACTATTTTGAAGGGGTTTTTGTTTCTTTTTTGAAGTCGATCAGATCTACACCTGTACATGTCTTTACAATTCTGATACTTATTCTATCGGACTATGTTGCCGGTCCGCTAAGTTACGGGCATGTAAACAAACCAACACCGGCGGCCAAATGCCGGCGTGTGACATACAGGCGCAAAGGCACACATACGTATATAAACATATACTCACACACACACATTCAAACGAACAGGCTTCCACACAGTGTTTACCAAACACGCTCACAAAGCATTGGTTCGCATGGAACTATAGTAGAATGCACTTGCTCAAGTTGCCGTGCAGTGGGATTGAACCCGAAACTGCGTGGTTGCAAAACGTGCGTCTTAACTACACAGCCACACCCGAACCTATTAGACCATGCCTGCGCCGCGCCTGTGTGAGAAAATCTGAAACTAAGAAATAGTTTCCGATTTAGAATGCCCAAACTTATTTCTACAAATGTGCTAAGCATTGATGCTGACCTTAGTTTAATCAATAAGCGAGGTAAATGCAGTAAAAATAAGGGGTTCACTATACCTTCACGTGTATTAAAATCGAGACTAAGAGTTATAACAGGTACGTTTCAACTGTGGTAGCGTTGATATCCATATTTTGTAGTTTATGAAACTTATGTCTAATATATACTCGCCATGACTGAAACAAGTAAACGTCAATATATTATTGGTTTAAAATTTTTGCACAAGTTCGGGGGAAAGGGTTAGACAATTATATCGACCCCAGTAGTTAAATGGTACTTATTTTATCGACTTCGATAGGACGAACGACTAAGTCGACCTCGGCGGAATTTGAACTTCGAACGTGAGACGGATGAAATCCAGCCAAATAAAACAGAACGTAGTATTATTGGTTCCAAATTTCAGAACAAGGCCAGCGATTTCGAGGAGGTGGGTAAGTCAATTACATCGGCCCCGGTAAGCAACTGGTACTTATTTTATCGATCTCGAAAGGACGAAAGGCAAAGTCGACCTCGTCGGAATTTGAGCTCGGAACGTCAAGACCGATGAAATGCTGCCATGTAAATCAGACTGTAGAAATATTGAGTGCATCGTGCCTAGAAACAATATGTATGGTCATGGGTGGAACGTCTTTGATCCTAAGATCTGACAGTTCAATGCTGACCTGGAGCTAAGCAACAACAAGTGTTCGGCTATTTAACGTCTATATCTATATATGTGAAACCCATTAAGACACCAACAAACAACACTGCCGAATCTATAACAGCTAATTCCAAGCCATTGCTGCTGCTGCTGCTATGGCATGTTTCAGTTATTGATCAATCTATGTAGACACCAGATCGAACAAAAATCAATTTTTTCTATGGACAGTAAACCTGCTATCGGCATTCATGCTCATCTTCTATGCCTTTATGTAAACTTCATTATTTACCAAAGTACCAATACACAACGTGGGTTCTGAATAAATAAATATACCATCAACATATGGATTTGGTCTCGCTGAAAACACCTTTTGTTTGTTTTTTTCTCTCTCTATCTCTCTCCATGAAGTCCTTTACTAAAATTAGTTTACCAAAGACAAAAAAAAACTAGCACCAATTTTGTGCTGATAGTACACAAATTAAGGCAAGACATCTGTTATTATTTTCAATATTGTTTTCCCATCCTAAACTGTTTTTTTTTTTTCATTCTTGTGATTATGTTTATTATTTTTATACTATTTTTATAGATGTTATAATTTTTTTTATAAGATTTTCTTTATAATTTTATATTTTTAAACATGATATCGTTATAATATTTTTGTGTACGCTATTGTTATTTATATAAGACTGTATTTTCATATTTTTATACTTTTATGTTATATTTATGTATTCGGTATTTTTTATAATTGCAATTTTTATATAAATTTATATTTACTATTTTACCTCTGTTTATATTAGATGCTATTTTTATACTTTTATATGCAGTATATTTTCTATATATTTTTATATAGCATTTTATATTTGTACATGTTACTTTTATAATTTTTTACATATATAGATATATATATATATATATACATATAGTATTTCCTATTTGTACATGTTACTTTATTTTTTTTACATATATATATATATATATATCCTATATTTGTAAATGTGCTATTTTTATTTATAAGATTTTTATGGTATTTTTACATTTTTATTTCGTAAGATTTTTATATATGGTATTTACGTTTTTATAAACGCTATTTGTATTTTATAAGTATTTTATAAGATTTTTATATATTTTTTATATAAGACATTTATAAGAATATGGCTTTCTTATATTTTATACAATTGTTTTATATTTCTATCAATAGAATACGATCGAACTGTACAAGACAAAAAAAAAAAAAACTTACTATGCATTTTCTGTCTTTTTTTTCCTTTTTTCATCCGATACCAATTGTTTTGTTTGTTAGCTTTTTATTGTTGCTTAATGTTTTAAACATTTCCCAGTTATACAGCAACATATATCTTTTTAAGAAAGACCTGCACTTAATCCATCTGTAATTTTATTCAGCTATGGTCCATATACGTAACGATTTCAACAAACCCTGACGATAAAAGAAACTGAAGCCTATTACGCGCGCGCACACACACACACACACACACACACACACACACACACGCACACGCACACGCACACGCACACGCGCACGCGCACGCGCACGCGCACGCGCACGCGCACACGCACACGCACGCACACACACACACTACTCTCAAAGTGATTGACTGATAAAGTATCGAACTAAATCGAAAACTATAATCCTCGATATTTTTTATCTTCCCTTTTGTTTCATTCATTAGACTGCGACCATGCTGGGGTATCACCTTGAATTTTTATCGAAGGGTTTGATTGACCCGAGACTATAACAGAAAACACTTGTCTAAGGTGCCGAACAATGGGACTGAAACCGAAACTACACGATTGGAAAGCGAACTTCTTAACCACACGGCTATGCTTTTTCTTCTTAGATAAGGTTTCCCTTTTCAGTCACTAATAAAGATCATCAAAAACTTTCCCCAATATACAGAGCGTCTCATTATGAGCTGCGGAGATATTATTTCTACCTTTATTATATATTATACACTTTCATTAATACACACGCTTGTCTCAATCTTAATTACTTTTGCATAAAAAAATGTGTCCCACCATTAAGTGGCACCATATTGTTCTTGGTAATCCTCTATGCAAATCTCGGTCATACTAAGGCACCGCCTTGAAGAATATTAGTCGAATAAATCGAACCCAGCCTGGTACGTATTCTATTGGTGTCTATTGCCGCACCGCTACGTTATGGGGACGTAAACACACGAACACCGGTTGTCAAGCTGTGATGGAAGACAGACACACAGACGACGGGCTTTCTACTAGTTTCTGTCAACCGAAGCCTCGTGAAAGGACATAGAAAACATTTTCCCAAGGTTCTACGTGGTGGGACTGAGCCCAGAACCATGTGCTTGGGAAACAAACTTCTTACCACAGTCACACCTACGCCTTAAAAAATAAATGTGTATAAATGTGTGTGTCTGTATTTTCATCATGCTGAACAGTTAACCTACACATTTTTCTTCCTGTTTTTTTTAATCCTTTCTGTAGTAGAGCGTAGGCTCGAAACGTAAAAGACTTTTCCATACTCCTTGAGCGTTAAACTAATACACCTGCTTGTTGTTCCTACACCTTTATCTTTTGTTTTCTATAAATTTGAACTAACATATATATATATGTATAAGTAAAAGAGAGTATATATATAATTGTGTATATTTTTATATTTATATATATACATACACGCCTATAAACACGCATATATATACACACATATATAACGACGTACTATAATACTTACAAATGTCATCTCGTAGGCCAGGCATATCTAAGACCCGTGACGGACTTGTAATTAACTTTCGCTTCTTTCGTTTTGGTGATGAGAAGAAAACATCATCGACATCGACCTGCCATGGCGGGGAACTGACGGAGCTTCTTCCTATAAAGAAACAAAAAATATAATAAATGCAGATTTATTCAATCGAGAGTTATATTGTTTAACAAACGGAAAGCGGTAGGGTGGTGGTTGTTTTGTCACACAAGTCACTCCTATTCGAGGAAACCCTTCAAAGACAAGCGTTCTAATAATGAAACTCCAAACATGAACCCTAAAACTCAACAACAAATTATGACTACGGCATCCGCGCTATCCAACGTGCTTGCTCTTCCAATGGGGCATTGGACAAATTTGTGAGCTGGACTTCTGGGCCGCAGGCAGGAACATTACTTTGCCTGCTGGAACGTCAAAGCGACCGATGTATGTGGTCTGCATTCGGGAAAGAAGTGGTGAACTCGTTGGTAGGAGCCGGCTCAACACATTCCGAGTAAATGCCGCTGCAAGGACGAGTATTTTACCCATGACCATCCGATCTCCTCAGACATCTACCCACCCAGCCATCCCCGCAGCCTAAATTATGTCTTTTCTTTTTTTAATTTTCGAAACATTTTGCACTTAAAAATAATTTTATAAAAATCAAAATATTGTCTGTTTAAAGAAAGCTAAAATTCAAACATTTCCTGTACAAACAGCTTGTATTTTTTGAAATCACGTTCACTTAATATTTCACAATGATTAAAATATTGTATTTAACAAAAGCGAAAAGAGAAACATTTACTGTAAAACCAACTCGTATTTTTTCCTTCGCAAGCTGAAGTCACTAAGACTTTCACCCAGATCGTGAAGTTTGTCTTCAAAATACAGACATTGAACATAATGTCTAATCGAAATGTTTGAGTTTCTTCTCTTTCAAGGTTGTTATTTTCAGAGTATTTTCCCCCCATTATACACCGTTTTGGGGTATTTATGAACACCCCCCACCACCAAATCTCAGGAATCCCTGGACCGATTTACGCGAAATATGTTCGGCTGCATTAAATGACAAACCAGCAAGCAATAAGAGCTTTGGTAGACACACAGATTTCTATTTCACTGACTATTGCAGCCTGCAGGGTGTTTTTGCATTATGTTTCATATGTGGTATATATATATATATATATATATATACATACACACACACACACATACATACAGGGTGCGTAAGGTATTTGAGGACATTCCTTGTTACGTCCTTGTAACGTATCGGTTCGGCAAGAGACCGATATAATAAGTACCAGACTTTAAAATTGAAGGACTGAGGGTGATTTGTTCGACTAAATCTTTTCAAAGCGGTGCTCCAGCATGGCCGCAGTCCAATGACTAAAACAAGAGATAGCAATGTTCAATTACTGGGCTTGTATAATTAAGTAACTCGGCTAATATTTCTTCTGCTAGCCAAATGGTAAAAGCATCAGCCATTATGATTTGAAACAATACACACAGTGACGTTTTGAGTTCAAATACCGCCAAGACCAACGCTGCTTTACTTTTTTCCGTGTTTTTTTTTTTTTTAACAATGTACCAGTCAAGTGGGGATGTTTTAACTAATAATTCTTAGTTGGTCGAACAGCGGCATAGATATTTTCTTCGATGGGGTAAGATTTAGCTGCTATTTCTAGATGAGTTGTACAACCATGTAGAGACACCCTCGTTGCAAAGGGAGAGAGACGTGTGTTATTTCTACATAAGGTGAATAATTACGTATGGACTTCTTCGCTGGCTCTGTTAGCTTATCCTTTAAGGTTATTCCAGATTATACACGTGTATTTCTTTTATTATCATTTTTTATTTATAATTGAGCACAAATGACAAAATTAGGAAATCACTATTTAATTCATATCTGTAACAGGTGTTGTTAGGTTTCGAATCTTTCAACGCGAAGACGTGAACGTCACATTTTCCCCTTTCAACTGTGTGTGTAAGTGTGTAAGCGAGAAAAAAAAAAACAAATATTCGATTTTCTTCGTGTTTTAGAACACGTGTACTAGATTAAATATGTCAGATTAAAACCCTTTAAGTCGGTGCTTCTGCAGGGCGCCCTTCAATGACTAAAACAACCACAAAATATTTTGTGTGTGTATAGAGAGAGATTTAATGTCTCGTCAAAGAAAACTAATATTCTAAAATTCAGACTTACGGTTTTTAATTCCGTTTTTCGTCGTTAATGGAAGCACGTTTTCATTGTTGTTTTCTAAAGCGGCATTCAAGTAAATCTGGTAATTTTCGGCATCGCTATGTCCCAGACAAGGTGTACTAAGACGGCGCACTCCATTGCCATTTTGGTTCTCTTTGTTGGTTGAAATTACTTTCAAATGAGCATGGTCTACGTTTAAATTCGGTCGGAAAGGAATATAGCGATCAAATGAAAACGTGTGAAATGACCTCTCTAACAAAGTTGGACTGCATTGCAATGAATCTTCGAAACTTTCGTATATTGCTATTGCTCTGTCGGCCATTGTCTCTTATTTCTAAGAATTCTACAACAAATTGTCAGAAGGATTTCGGTCGCAGAGTATTATTTTTCACTGTATTTTTTTAAAGTTCAATTTATAAGTCAATCAATAACGATAATCTAACGAGGGTGGTGTAACGTTAAATTATATTATTGATAAACCTCACTCGTTGTTGTTGCCTCCGCTATTGTTTGACGCATGCGCATCACAAGAAGTGAGCTAGCAATGGTATTTTGCATTTGGTAGAGAGAATAAGTAATTAGCATATTTCATATTCTAATAATTATTTCAAATTTTTGCCACAAGGACAGCTTGTGGGAGGGGATGAGTCGATTACATCGATCTCCAGTGTTCAACTGGTACATATTTTATCGACCCTGAAAGGATGAAAGGCCAAATCAACCGCGGTGGAATTTGAACTCAAAACGTAGCGACAAGCGAAATGCCGCATTTCGTCCAGCGTGCTAACGATTCCTTTCTACTATAGGCACAAGGCCTGAAATTTAGTGGGGAGGGTGCCAGTCGATTAGATCGACCCCAGTATGCAACTGGTACTTAATTTATCGACCCTGAAAGGATGAAAGGCGAAGTCGACCAAAATCGGAATTTGAACTCAGAACGTAGCGACGGGTGAAACACACCATCAAACATCTCGTCCAGCGCGCTAACGATTCTGCCAGCTCACCGCCTTCAGAACACGATATAATGTATTCCTAGGTGAACAATTCCAGTCAGGTCTCTAATTCGTGTATAACTTTCTCCACCGCCAGTTTCGAGAGCCCTGTTAAGATTCATGGGGACTCG
>NC_069003.1:4593321-4595551 GCF_001194135.2 Octopus bimaculoides
TTTACGTTCTGGGTTCAAATGCAACCGAGGTGAACTTTGCCTTTCATCATTTCAGGGTCGATAAAGTTAAATACCAGTCAAGTACTGGGGTCGATGTAATTGATTAGCCGCTCCCCTTATAATTACTGAAACCAAAAGGCAGCGAGCTGGCAGAAACGTTAGCGCGTCGAACAAAATGCTTCGATGCTTTTCTTCCGGTTCTTTATGTTGTGAGTTCAAAATCCGCTGCGGTCATCTTTGCCTTTCATCCTTCCGAGATCGATATGGGATCTATGTAATCGACTTGACCCCACCCCCCATTCAAAATTCCTGGACGTTAACCCTGTAACGGATTGGCGTCGCATTCAGTGAGAATCTTGTGATCTCGGTTGCTTATACGCCATAGGAACTCGATAACTGGCCTCATAGGTCTTAGAGCTCAAGAAAATATAATGAACAAGTAATTTCTATTTGCCTGTCGTGGTACTTAAATGAGAATGAGATGTAAGGTGACAATGTTTTTGAGATTCCGGTTCGAATGACATGAGTGTTTTTGTTTCACGTTTGACACGTAATACTTAAATAGTGGAGGAGATATGATGTTGCTGTGGGCTGGAAGTATGCAAGAAGTAAATTTTTCTTTTTTTAACTAAAACACAACCGGGACCCTAAGTAAGGCATGTGTAAAATTTGAATGAAATTGGTTGTGTAGTTCTGGAGTTTTAGGGATTCACACAGACACACACACTGACACACAGTCATACATTCTCAATTTTATATATATATATAGAAGATAAAATGTCGCAGTTTCGGTTCATCTGGAACATATTTCCATTCAATTCTTCCAATATCAATGAATATATATGCACGACAGGCTTCTTTTAGTTTCCGTCTACCACGCACAAGGTAGTGGTCAGCCCGGGGCTATAGTAGATGACACTTGCCCAAGGTCATTGTTTTCAACAAGCTTTCTATGTCTATATAATTAGTAGAGTAGGAGATAATATTCGTAACGAAGCCAGAAAGATATCATTAATTAATGAAGACTAATGACTCTATCAAAATGAGCTGTGCATTTGTGAACGCTGCTGAAAAAAGAAAAAGAAGGAGAAAAAGAACAACGAAGAGTGCAAACACTAAAAGAAGGGAGATAATTCAAAATAAAAATAAACTATTTGTTAATTAACTGATAGTTAATTAAAATTGGACAGACAATTAATTAAGCTGTTAATGTTTAGCTTCAGGTCAGCCAAGACTGAACTAACACATGATCAAAAGCATTCCAGGCCCTTTTCAAGACTGTCAGATGTTAATTTTAGCGAGAGTTGAGAGTTGGCTGTTATTTCTAGCAGTTTGAATGACTACTCGGAAGCTTTCTCTTCATGAAGTGGAAACACTGCGTATGTTGTTGTTGTAGTTGCTGCTGCAGTTTAGCTCGATGCCCGCTTTGATTGAGAAGACCTTTGATCAAGGGCGCTCCATCCGTGACCATTCTGTCGTATTAAGGGTATTTTTGACTTATTAGTGGCATTTGGGGTTATTACGAGAATTTGGGGCTTATTACGAGTATTTGGGACTTATTAAGGGTATTTCGGATTACATTATCCAGTACGACTTTTTCGTAAAGTATGACTTAAAGGAAGATTTGACTGCTGTTTCTAGCAGTTCCATCGACCACATAGAGTCTTGTGAAATCGCATGTGCAGATTCTCCATGTTGTTGCTGCTAATGTTCTTCGATCTTGTTCGAGCAAACCTATAAACAAAAGCGTTCCAGTCGTGACCATCCCATATTGTATTCAAGCACTGTATATCTAAGACTACATTATCGGATGTGTTCTTCTTTCTTTCAAACGGTAAACGGTTGGGTATGATTTGCAAAAGGTTTGACTGCTCTTTCTAGCAGGTCAAGCAACGACACAGTGGCTCGTTATCGTTGTTGCTGTTGTTGTTGTAGCTGCTGCGGATGCTATTGTTTAACCTCGGGTCAGCCTTTCTCGCGTTAACTTATGACCAAAGGCGTTCCAGCTGTGACCATCCCGTATTTTGTTTTTTCGCTGTGCAGAGCACTGCCTTTGGTCGAGCAAATCGATCCCAGTACTTATTCTTTGTAAACGTAGTACTTATTCTATCGATCTCTCTTGCCGAACCGCTAAGTTACGCGGACGTAAACACACCAACATCGGTTGTCAAGCGATGGCGAGGGGACAAACAGACATCAGACACACAAGGATGTGTATATATATATATAT
>NC_069003.1:4595777-4601209 GCF_001194135.2 Octopus bimaculoides
AATGACATACACACACACACAAACACACACACACACACACTCACAGGCGTGTGGCATAATGGTTAGGGTGTCCGCCGCACGATCATAAGGTCGTGTGCTCATTTACCGGCGGCACGTTGAGTGCTTGAGCAAGACACTTCATTCCACGTTGCTCCAGTCCACTCAGCTGACAAAAATGAGTAGTACCTGTAATTCAAAGGGGCCAGCCTTGTCACCACTTTGTGTCGTGCTGAATCTCCCCCGAGAACTACGTTAAGGGTACGCATGTCTGTGGAGTGCTCAGCCACTTGCACGTTAATTTCACGAACAAGCGCTGTTCCGTTGATCGAATCAACTGGAACCCTCGTCGCCGTAGTCGACGGAGTGCCACGATTATTATTATTGTTGTTCTTAACGTGGCGAGCTGGCTGAATCGTTAGCGCATCGGGCGAAATACTTAGCGATATTTCGTCTGTCTTTATGTTCTGAGTTCAAATTCCGCCGAGGTCGACTCTGTCTTTCATCCTTTCGGGAGTCGATAAATTAAGTACCAGTTGCGTACTGGGTTGATTTAATCAACTGGCCCCCTCCCCAACAAATTTCGGACCTTGTGCCTAGAGCAGAAAACAACATTTCAGTCAGTACAAATCAGGCAGGGGAGACAACTCCAAATTCCAGCGGCTGATAAAAAAAAAATAAAATAAAATCACACCACGGAAATTTCTCATAATTAACTCTGGAAATAAACATATGGTAAAGAAGTAATTAATGTCTTAACGATCTGTTTCTATGATTACATATAAAATATAATAACCTGTTTTGTCTCTTGTGCTACCGTTGTGTCGTTACTGTGATGTAGTAATACTACGGGGACAAATCTCTCGTACTTAGCCATGATACAACGGATCCAGTTTTTACTGTCTACATGTTATGTAACAAGACAATGAGAGAGTAAGAATAGCACCGCTCCAAAAGCTAGAAATAATAGTGAAATTTCCATCGAATCACAACCTGCTATACTTAAAAACCAGATGGATGGTCGCGGCTGGAATGCGTCTGATTATAATAGGTCTACTGGACCTGAACTGTTTCGGAGTTAAGAAAGAATATATAGATACATGAGACATTGTGAGAGCCACTAAACGCTAGAAATAGCAAACAATTTCCCTCAACTTCAGACTGTGTATTTTATTTATTTTTATTTATTTAGTTTTGGGTTGTTTTTGTTTGTTTGTTTTTTGTTTTTGCGTCGCTATGCGGTTAGAAGATCGCCTCACAACTAACCACATGGTTCCGGGTTCAGTCCTACTTGGTTGTACCTTTGGCAAGTCTCTCCTACTATAGTAATAGGCTGACCAAAGCCCTGTGAGTGGATTTGGTATAAGGAAAATGACAGAATTCTATCGAGTATATACGTTAACACACACTCATACATACATACATACATACATACATACATACATACATAAAAACATACATACTGGATCTCGGCGGACTTGGAAACTAGACATCATACACGTGAGGGTGTCGGTGCCTCTTCATAGTTGATCGGTCTGCTAGAAAAAATAGTCAGATTTCCCTCAAAATATATATCACTTGAGTTTAGAGTAAATAATAATAATAATAATAATAATAATAATAATAATAACAATAATAATAATGATAAAAAGGCGGAGTAGTCACAGTTGGATCGCCTCTAGCACAGGTCTGCTCGATCTGGACTGACCTGGAGTTAAAGAAAAACATAAATACATTAAAACATTGAAGGGAAACCTCTATATGATCACTCGATCTGTTAGAAATGGCAGCCAAACTTCTATCAGATCCAACGCCATCATATAAAAAATAAATAAACCAAACACTGGATTATAGAATTTAACGTACATTAGGCCAGACAACTTTTGGAATGGTCATGGTTAGAGTGCCTTCCATCAACTATTAGATACATGTCCATCAAGGCTGACATGGATCCAATAGCGAAAAATTCAATCGATTAATCGAACTCCAATGTTTTATGTAACTAATTAGTTCGTGAGTTACATATATGTCGCATATGGTGAAGAATAACGTCGTTAGTCGTATTTTGGCAATGAGATTTTCTTATATCTGTTGCATTTACGACGGCGACATTAACAAGGGAGAAGTCTATGCCATTCAGGCGGAAGAAATATCACGAGGGATTTTTAATTCGAAGGAACCGGTTCTTTTTATTACAACGATTTGTAGATCTTTCTCTCACAAACACACACACAATTATATGTCCATATATAAATGTATTGTGGGCTTCTGCACAATTTCTATCGACTAAGGCCACGCACAAAGCATTAAGCAACCCGTGAGGCTACATTCGAAGGTGATTTGCCCAACGTACACGCAAAGCCTGCCTTCCAAAATATTCCTCACGCTTAGGAAGCGAACATTTTAACCACACAACTATTCCTTCATTATTTGTGTGTTTATGTTATCGACCCAGGAGAGATAAAAGACGAAATCTATCTTGGCAGGCTTTGAGCTTACATACCACTAGGCACTAAATCTATCGCACAAACCATTCTACCGAACATTTTGGGAGTGTAATAAAGGTTTTTAAAAAAATGTAATATAAAGGGAGGAAACCTACAAAAAGGTTACTTCCCTTAGCAAAAAGCAAAACCGCATCACAAATATAATGTAATGCAAATAATATATGAGTATATGCATATATATGTACATGTATGTATATACCTTCATCTACATGTTTAGTTCTAGAATGACATTGTCGGGCAAGTGTGAGAGGCTGGATCTTGCCAGTATGAACTTAAACAAGTAGACTATTTCGGCCAGATATGGTTGGTTTAAATTCTAAAGGGTTAACAACCCTTTGAACACAAAACAAGCCTGAGGCTGTCATGTTTACAGGAGGCAAGGGTCACAGTCCCATCAGCAGCCTTCAACTTCACCCTGCAACCCAATATTTGCACACTATTCGTAATAGCCTTATTTGCTTCAAGATTAACCACTCCAAAAAAAAGAATTATATCTAATAGCTGTATTTGTCATGACATAAATACTATCAAGGTTGTTTTGCCCTTGACAAAACTATCTACCTATATATATATATATATCATCAATGTATCATTTATCAGGAAAAGAAGCAGATTCTAAAGCATAGAGCAGTAATGTATTTAGATGTAGTTAAGTCTATGTCCAGTCATAGAGTGTCCAATGGTTTTGCATCCATTGGTTACTCTGATTGGACATAGGCTTAACTGCATGAGATGTGTGTGTGTATGAATCTATATATGTGTGTGTGTGCGTCTGTATGTCTATGTATTTATATGTGTGTGTGTGTATGTGTGTCTGTATCTATGTGTGTGTATCTATATATTCATATATGTATGTGTGTGTGTGTGTGTGTTTGTAAAGAATAAAATATTTTAAATGACTCAACGCACTATAATACAAACAACGGACTATAATAACTGTTGTAACTTAATCATCCATAGTCTGATTTGATATATATATATATATATATATACATGGTAGTTAGTCTAGATGAGATGCCATTTGGCTTTGTGCCAAGGAAGAGCACCACTGATACTATATTTCTGGTAAGGCAACTGCTGGAGAAATGCATAGCCAAAAATAAACCTCTGTACTTGACTTTTGCTGCCTTGGAGAAAGCCGTTGACAGGATCCTCTGATCCCTTATCTGGTAGCCAATGTGGAGATTAGGGATAGACAAGTGGTTCAGACACAATCACACAGACACACACACACACACACACACACATATATATATATATATATATATATATATATATATATATATATATATATATATATATATATATATATATATATACACACACAACAGGCTTCTTTCAGTTTCTGTCTATCAGATCCACTCATAAGGCTTTGATAAACCCGAAGCTATAGTAGAAAAGACACTTGCCCAAAGTGTCATGCAGTGGGACTGAACCAGGAATTATGTGGTCAGAAAGCAAGCTTCTTAGCACACAGCCACACTCGCACCTATGTATATTTTCCTCTGTTTTTAATTATTTCCATTTTCCCTCAGAGGAAAGATTTGTTTTTTTTTAATAAAGATACAAAACTTCACCATTGGAATGTAATTAACTAAAACAAATTCACATTTTAAACTTGAGAAAAACTTTACACCTACGTGTGTATCAATGCCTGTCCCTCTGTCTATCTCTATGCATGTATGTATGTATGTATGTGTACTTATGTTAATGCATTATTTATATATGCATGCATGTATATAATAAGCATTTATGCATAAATGTAGAAGCATATGCACCTATATATATATATATATATATATATATATATAATATATACATACACATTTGAGGGTATTGGTTACCCCAACACAGCCATGGCCATAATGTCTGAAACAAACTAAAGAGTTATGTATGTGTGCATATATATATATATATATATATATATATATATATATATATATATATATATATATATATATATATATACATACATATATGTGTGTGTATTATATATATATGCATGAATGTATACACACACACACATACATACATGCATACATACACACATACATTTGTATATACATTGAAAATGTATTATCTATGCATATGTATATATATGTATATATATATATATATATATACCATTTAAGAGGCATCAAAATAGATATTCCCAGACTTTCTGCTCTTTCTTTAAACATTTTTTATTTACTTACATGTATGTCCATCCACATGCATGTGTGAGCGAGCGTATGTTTGTATGCCTCTCTGTGCATGCATGTGTGTATGCGTGTATGCATGTGTTAGAATTTCCTTGATGGTTTAATACCAACCTAATAATAACTAACAGAACCCATGGAAGAAATATATAATTCACTCGAACTTCAATGCATAAATTCATATATCTTCATAACAACTGTTTCGTTATGTTAACAATTTTTATGATAATGAAGCTTCAAAGGAACAGTAGTCATTGAAAAATTAGAATTTAGATAACTAATAATATAATAGATTCTGAACTCCTTTTGCTGCCAGGCATTCCATCACTCCATCCATTGTAGTGTTTAACTACAAGTTGAGTTCACTGGCATCCTTCAACTCTCAATATATGTATAAGTGCTAAGATAGTTTTCAAAAAGACTTTTTTGATCTGTAAATGAAACGAAAACTATATTTGCATGTGAGACAAATAAATGCTAGAACTGTAGCATAGTCACCGTATTTCAAATGTGAGTTCATTGTTCTTTAAACAACGTTGCTTGTCATCGTTATCTCTTAATCTCAGCATCATCATCATTCAACACCTGTTTTCCATGTTGACATGGGTTGGATGGTTTGACAAGAGCAACAAGGCCAGGAGGAGCAAGGCCCGGAAGAGCAAGGCCAGGAAGAGCAAGGCCAGGAAGAGCAAGGCCAGGAAGAGCAAGGCCAGGAAGAGCAAGGCCAGGA
>NC_069003.1:4601992-4602209 GCF_001194135.2 Octopus bimaculoides
CTTACCACACAACTACTCCTGCGCCTATATATATATATTACTCTTTACTCTTTTATTTGTTTCAGTCATTTGACTGTGGCCATGCTGGACCACTGCTTTTAGTCGAGCAAATCGACCCCAGGACTTATTCTTTGGAAGCCCAGTACTTATTCTATCAGTGTCTTTTGCCGAACCTCTAAGTTACGGGGGCGTAAACACACCAGCATCGGTTGTCAAG
>NC_069003.1:4602219-4604741 GCF_001194135.2 Octopus bimaculoides
CCGGAACCATGTGGTTGGTAAGCAAGCTACTTACCACACAACCACTATTCTTTTATTCTTTTACTTCTTTTCGTCATTTGACTGTGGCCATGTTGGAGCACAAGCTTTAGTTGAACAAATCGACACCAGGACTTATTCATTGTAAGCTTAATACTTATTCTATCTGTCTGTTTTGCAGAACCGCTAAGTTACAAGGATGTAAGCACATCAACATCGGTTTTTCCTGGCGAAAAATATAGTCTCATGATATTAACACAAAAATTTCTAAGGCTAATCATGTGATCTTCCTCTATCAGGCTTGACAGGTTAAATTCAAGCAGCTTTGATTGTTTGGGATTGTTGATAGACATGTGCACTCAACCATGACAGCTTTGAATTACAGAGCCAAACATATTGTCACATATAATTGTAGAAGAAACAAAGAACAGACATAAGCAAGCAGGAACTCCTAAAAATTTCTAAACCTAGTCACCCTCAGCCAATCAAATTGTATCCAAAATGGATACTAATTTGAGCCTTGTTTTCTCTATAAAAACAAATTTTGAATGCCTAACAGTTGCAGCATGGCTCCATGTCTTCCTGTCTCAGCCTTTGAAAACCAGGGAAATCTGTGGAATTGGTTAAATCTTTTAACATTTCAAAACAAAACACTAATTATAAACAAAAATTTTACACTCTGTTGCTGCCAGGTGAACTTTAATCTAGCAGAACTAGGTCAAAGCTGCTTCATATTTGACCACCTTGTCTATATATTCAAAACACTACGACTATATACTCCTGAATATCCCTTCCATTTTAAAGAAGACTGTAGGGTATAACACACCATGATGGGGCTAGTTCAGTACTTCTCCATATGGCCCTGGAGTTGGGGGAGATCCATAAAATTTGAAACCAATATTGAAAAACTACAATTCTTTCAACCTATCTACCATCAATCCCTCATGGGTGTGATACTGAACAACTGGGTTAGGTGCATCTGTCAGTGTAGATGTGTCTCTTCAGGTGTTTAGAGGATGTATCTCATTAAAATCAATATATATATATATATATATATACATATATGACAGGCTTCTTTCAGTTTCCATTTATGAAACCCGCTCACAAGGCTTTGATTGGCCTGAAGCTGTAGTAGAAGACACTTGCCCAAGTTGCCATGCAGTGGGACTGAACCTGGAACATTGTGGTTGGGAAGCAGACTTCTTAGCACACAGCCATGAGTGTATCTGATCAACAAAGCATTCGAATACTATATGTGTGAAGAGTAAATCCACTGAATGACAGCTCGGAAGTTAGTCGTCTCAACAAGGTGACCTAGAAGACTTGCAATGCAGAGCTAGGTCAATGAGTGAAGCCATCAAGGTTTGTTGTAAAACTACAAACTTTTCTAAAGAACCAAAGAATTCAGAAAATGTGCATTCGGGAATGGTCTGCTGGCATTGAGGACTTACTTCTCTCTGGTGGCCCAGAAACAGCAAGCAGCATTGGTGGTCCTATAGATATCAGTAATGACTCATGTGTTAATAGTCGTTATATCTAAAGACTTTATGAGGTCATTAGCTGTCTGGGACACATCTTTTAAAAAATGTATTTCACCTTAAAGATTTTCTCTCTCACACACACACACACTCTACATCCATCCATATATCTATCTCTTTATCTCTCTGTCCATCTATCTCTCTATCTGTCTATCCATCCATCCATCCATCCTTTCTATCTCTCTATCTGTCTGTCTGTCTGTCTATCTGTCTGTCCTTCCATCTGTTGGTCCATCCATCCATCCATGAACAAATCTGTCTATTCATTTGTTTGCCTGTCTATCCATCTGTCCACTTGTGTGTCTCTGTCTATCAATCGATCGATCTATCTACCTATCATCTATCTATTTATCTATCCACCCCTCCACCCCTCCATCCATTCATTAATTTCCTTCCTTCTTTCCTTGTCTCTCTCTTTCCTTCTTCCTTCCTTCCTTCCTTCTCTTCTTTCTTTCTTTCTTGGTGGTGGTGGTGGTGGTGCTTGTTGGATGACGATGGGGGGAGGGAAAGGTAGTGACGTGGTGAGGGTGGTGATGGTGATGGCGTATATGATAACGACTTGAGATATTTGTTTCATTACTTTATTATTATTTAAGAGTGTTTAAAGATGTGTGGTAAGTAGCTTACTTCCCACTCACATGGTTCCAGGTTCAATCCCACTGCGCGGCACCTTGGGCAAGTGTCTTCTACTATAGCCTCGGGCCGACCAAAGCCTTATGAGTGGATTTGGTAGACAGAAACTGAAAGAAGCCCATTGTATATATGTATATATATGTGTATGTGTGTGTATATGTTTGTGTGTCTGCGTTTGTCCCCCCAACATCGCTTGCCAACCGATGCTGGTGTGTTTACGTCCCTGTAATTTAGCGGTTCGGCAAAAGAGACTGATAGAATAAGTACTAGGCTTCCAAAAGAATAAGTCCTGGGGGTCGATTTGCTCGACTAAAGGCGGTGCTCCAGCATGGCCACAGTCAAAATGACTGAAAC
>NC_069003.1:4605123-4606417 GCF_001194135.2 Octopus bimaculoides
CAAGCTACTTACCACACAGCCATTCCTACGCCTAAATATATATATATATATATATATATATATATATATATTCTCTTATTACAGCTACATACACACATACACCTCTACTACGTTAGCACACATATATACTCATACTAAGGCGGCGGTGCTACAGCATGGCCGCAGTCAAATGACGGAAACACGTAAAAGAATAAAGGAAATACTATTATATGTGTGAGTCACCGATTTACAATCGGTGTTGGTGTGTTTAGGTCCCCGTCTTGAAGCGGTTCGGCAAAAGAACCCAGAGAATAAGTACTCGGCTTAAAAAAAAAATAAAAAAATAATAAATAATAAAATAAAGAAGTCCTGGGGGTTGAGGTGGGTCCATTTGTTCGAGTAAAACACTTCAAGGCGGTGCTCCAGCATGGCCGCAGTCAACTGACAGCAATAGACAATAGAATTACGTGTCCACGCAGAAAATATATGAGTGAGTGCTTATACTGGTATGTCTATTTATATAAAGACTACAGTTGTGCGTATGTGTGTGTGTGTGTGTGTGCGTGCGTGTGTGTGACTGTCAGATGCTTAGAAACCAAAAGTGAAACAATTTCTGCCGGCAAACCTGGAATTCACGTGTAAAATTCTTGGAAATAACTCCTACTTCACTTTCTCTTTGCATTCTCTGTCCCTCCCCTTCACTCACTCTACTCCCTCTCTCTCATTCTTTATTCACTCTCTTTTCCCCTCCTTTCCAATATAACTATTTCTGCTTTTTATCATCCTCTACTCTTTCTCTCTGTCTCTCTCTTTCCCTCTCCTACTTTTATTCCTTCCTTTCAAACTTTTTCACTTGTCCTACAATATATTCTCTTCCTTTCACCCGTTCACCCTCTTACCCTGTCCCTCTCTTTCCTTAACAAATCCCTTCTCTCTCTTCTTTTCTCCTTCTTTACAACTTTTCCTCTCACTTCTCTCTCCACTCTTTTCTTCTTTACAACTCTCGCCTTGTCACTTTCTCTCCCCTTCCCTCTCTCTTACTTACATTTTCCCCATAACTCCTTCAACATATCTTTCTATCTCTCCATCTTTCTCTCACTTTCACCCTCTCTTTTCTTAACGCACCCGTCCCCTTTTCTCTACCCATTTTCCTTCTTCACACCTCTCTAACTTTCTATTCGTCCCCTCTCCTCATATAACCCCCTCCTTCTATATATCTTTCTATCTATCCATCTTTCTCTCACTTTCACCCTCTCTTTTCTTAACGCACCCCTCCCCTTTTCTCTACCCATTTTCCTTCTTCACACCTCTCTAA
>NC_069003.1:4606427-4610874 GCF_001194135.2 Octopus bimaculoides
TCTCTAACTTTCTATTCGTCCCCTCTCCTCATATAACCCCCTCCTTCTATATATCTTTCTATCTATCCATCTTTCTCTCACTTTCACCCTCTCTTTTCTTAACGCACCCCTCCCCTTTTCTCTACCCATTTTCCTTCTTCACACCTCTCTAACTTTCTATTCGTCCCCTCTCCTCATATAACCCCTCCTTCTATATATCTTTCTATCTATCTATCCGTCTCTCTGTCTCTCTCAACACCCTCTCTATATACCTTACTCACTCCGCTTCCTGCAATTTCATCATTGACCGTAGCTCTTTAAAAAAAGAAGACAGATACAGTATAACAGTTAATTTACTTTCACATCGTTAAACACGTAATACGCGCACGATCACGCATATATATATATATATATATATATATATATATATATATATATATATATATATAACTCTATATATACCTATATATATTACATGTATATACAAACATATGATACATATAAACTGTCGCTGGAAAAAACAAAGTTTTTAAAAGCTGCCGGGTTTGTCCTGTTGAACGTTAGTCTGTCTTTCTTTATATTTCTCGGCCAAACCGTTAATTACCTCAAAGTTACTTCTCTCCTACGTTGATCCACACCTAAATATACACGTGCGCACACGCTGTCACACATCTCAGGCCTTATATAGTATATATATATACGCACATACACACATATATAAAGCAAAGCGTGTGTATGCGCACACACGTTTTGTCTTAATCTTTGATCTGTTCTGTTGTTGTCGCAAACTGTTATCATAACTCGCGTATGCGCGTACTCACACGCACTCTCATGTTATATCCTTCCCTCGTATGATCTATTTCTTTGTGACACAGTCGCATCTTAAAGGCACATTATAAACACACACACACACGTTACACACACCCACACACACACGTTACACACACACACACATGCTCACGCGTGTATATACGCTCGCACATTCATAGAAACGCATCTTTTCTCTTTATCTCTCACTGCTACACACACACACGCAACACACACACACATCACAGCAGACGCAGAGATACTGATGCAAACATCACAAGACACACACACAAACATACATACACACACACACACTTATACATACACACACACACACTTATACATACACACAATCGCAGACACATACACCAACGGACGCTGTTAACATACAACATATTATCTTTCTTTCTCTCTTTCTCCCCCCTCACACATAGACACATACATATACATGTACCATTAGCAATCTATTACATACACACTCACACACAATACGATAAGGTGGACGCAGACAAGGACGCTCTAAAACAAATATACACACTGTGAAGAAAAGAATATATATACACACACACACACACGTGCGGTAGAAAAGCTCACAACTATATACACACGTAGATACACACACACATATATATACACACACGTATACATAGATACATACACAATGAATCGTTTAGGAAGAAGATTGTGGCGGTTTAGTGTGGTCTACAGTAGAGACTATCGTGGTAGTAGTAGAGGTGGTGGCGGCGGCGGTGGTGGTAGTAGTAGTAATAGTAGCAGTGGAGGTGGTGGCCGTGGAAGTCGAGGTGGTGTAGTGCTCACTGGTGTGTCGTTAGTGATGCTTGGTGGTACTAGTATGACACTGATGGCATCAAATAAACAAAAGGAACCATTCTTAACCTCCGTAGAACCAAAGTTATCCTCCGTAGAACCAAAGTTATCCTCCACAGAACAAAAGCCATCCTCCCCAGAACCAAACTTATCCTCTACAGAAGAAAACTCACCCGACACAAAATCATATTTACCCTTCACAGAACCAAACTTACTCTTCAAAGAACCAAACTTACTCTTCAAAGAACCAAACGTACCCTCCGCAGAACCAGATTTATGCTCAGAACCAGACTACTCCGAAGAGAACCTACCCCGACGCAAGGAGAACCCTCTGGTTGCCTGCATCTCCCGCTTGCTGTGTAGGTTCAAAGCGGACTCGAGCAGCCGAATCAGTGAGGACCAAAAGCCGTTGAATAAAACAAAGTTACCTGGAAAGTTACCTACCTGTTGCGAGACTGATGTTAGTAAAACGACCAAAGAAGGCCCCACCAAACACTGCACCACCCCTTGTGCTGATGAATCGGCGCAACCGTGCACCCCTCCAGGACTTGTCCTCAAGAAGGCCCTTGTTATTTTCCGACACGGAGCGCGAACCCCCATTCTGACTATTCCCAACATTGAACAGGTTTGTCCTCTTATTATTATTATTATTATTATTACACATTCTTTATTTTATCCTGTATTACCCATAATGTTTTTCTTAATGTACCCTTGTGATTAACAAAGAAATCATCATTATTATTATTATTATTATTATTATTATTATTATTATTATTATTATTATTATTATTATTATTGTGTACTCCTACTTATATTTCGTGTTCTACATCATCAATGGATTGGGAAGGATCATTGGATTGGCAGAAGCGACAGAGCGTCGGACTCGTAGCTCGATGCTATGTAGTTACGTCCCCTTACGTTTCGAGTTCGAATCACGCCGTGGTCGGCTTGGCTTTGCTATTCTTTTTCTGTCCGTAAGGTGAGCGTAGTGTTGGTGGTAACAGCCGTAGTGATCGATAAAATGATAAATTTCTATAAAGATATACCGGGTCTTGGTTTATTGTTTCTATAAAGTATTTCGAAGATTTGAAATGAGTTGTAATATAACATCAGACACGTCTGTTGATATTACGAGATTCATTGGCGTTAATAATTTAATTTTTATTATTATTATTATTTATTTTCCCCCTAAACTGGAATTGAAAAATTAGAAGGTGGAGTAGAGAGAAGGGGGGTCTTAACCCATGTCCCTTAGAAGGCCAACAATTACCACGACGACAAAAACAACGATATCTGTAAACAAACGATTGTCACTTTCATGGACAACATGACAACGAACTAACGACGAAGAAAGATGTCTCGACGTATTAGATATAGCAGCCGAACCTCCTTCAAATCACAAAACCTACTGACCTTACTACATCCAGTCTTAAATATATAAATAAATAAAGATTCCAAGTTTTGGCACAAAGCCAGCAATTTCGAGTGAGGGGTGAGTAGTAGTAGTAGTAGTAGTAGCAGCAACAGCAGCAGTAGTAGTAGTAGTAGTAGTAATTCATAATGGTTAATGTTTATAATCGTTTCTACTAAAAGCACAAGGCTTGCCAGAAATTTGGTTTGAGGGGGATTGGTCGATTATATCGATCTCCAGTGTATCACTGGTACTTAATTTTATCGACCCCCCGAAAGGATGACCTGGCAAAGTCGACCTCGGCGGATTTCGAAATCGGGACGAGGAATAATAATGATAATAATGGTTTCGAATTTTTGGATCAAGGCCAGCAATTTCGGAGGAGGAAGTAAGTAGTAATAGTAGTAGTAGACAGCTGGCATATTGGAAAATTTACAAAAGACTGGATGGCTACCACTGAAACGGACAGCCTTTTTTTAAGCAGCATGAGAAGCTGTGGGGGTGGGATTCGACTAGAGCAGGGATGACTGAAGGCTAATCACCATGATCATTATCATCATCATCATCAACAACAATGGCATAAGCTTAATTCCACCCCACCCCCCTCTTCACTCTTTTATCATCATCATCATCATCGTATTCCTGTGTTTATAACTACTTTTATTGGACTATATAGTCATTAGTGTAATGGTGTACTAATGCAGATCCTATGATCAAAGCCTTCCACTCGTGACCACCACGTATTCTGTTCAGTCATAGTATATCTAGGACTACATTGTCTGATGTGTCAATTCCCACCTCTCTCAATACAAGATGGTGTGCTGTGATATATGATTTGGGGGAGGTTAGGCTGCTGTTTCTAGCAGTTTGATTGACCGCCTTGATGATTATCTCATTGGCTAGTGTTTATGTTGTGGGCATGTGTGTGTGTGTGTGTGTGTTGTATATGTTGTGTGTGGGTGTGAGAGGGAGAGAGAGAGAGAGAGAGAGAGGCTGAAGTAGAGAGAGTTGTGTCTTATGTTGTGTGTGTGTTACCACGTTCATAGCGGCATGATAACAACAGATAGGAGTTAATCCACAATAACGCAAAAAAAAAAAGAAAAAAAAGCTCTCATCAATATCTATGTCATGTCCATACACTCAACCCCACCATCAACAACAATACGGTCGTCGACAACAACAATATCATTATCAGCAACACCACCACCACCACCACCACCAAACAGCTACATCACCACCAGCCTCACCAACACTCCTAGCATTAACGCCACTGGCACCACCACTACCTCCCCATAATCCCGCTCGCTGTCATCAAGAATAATACCATCACCACCACCACCACCACCACAATCAGCAGCACCATCACCACCATCATCAACATTCGACATCAACACCACCATCATCACCACCACCACCACCACC
>NC_069003.1:4610895-4613414 GCF_001194135.2 Octopus bimaculoides
CCACCACCACCACCACCACAATCAGCAGCACCATCACCACCATCATCAACATTCGACATCAACACCACCATCATCACCACCACCACCACCACCACCATTAACATCGCTACTATCACCAAAATCTGCCCCTCCCCCACCTTCACTCCATGATATCCTCATTAACCAAGGTGGTGAGCCGGCAGAATCGTTAGTACACCAGGTAAAAATGCTTCGTGTATATATGTTTATATATATAAATTGATATGTGCCATCATGATCATCATCATCATCAACATTTAACATCCATTTTCCATGCTGGCACGGTTTGGATGGTTTGACTGGGGACTGGCAAACCAGGAGGCTGCACCAGGATCCAATCTGATCTGGCAAGGTTTCTACAGCTGGATGACCTTCCTGACGCCAACCATTCCAAGAGTGTAGTGGGTGCTTTTTATATGTCACTGGCATGGGTTCCATTGAACTGGCACCGATATCAGCCACGACTACAGTCTCAGTTGGCATCACAGGTTTTCTCAAGCACAGTTTATCTTCAAAGGTCTCAGTCACCTTTCACTGTCACCATGTGACCAATGCTCAAATGGTGCTTTTCACATTTCACCGGCCTGGGTGCCAGTCAGATGGCACTGCCATCAACCATAACTATGATTTCACTCGACTTGACAGGTCTTCACAAGCACAGCATATCACGCAATGTTTGAAAGGGGTTTAAACGGGCGAGTTACACGACACTGGCATCGGCCACTATTTTGATTTCACTTGGCTTGACGGGTCTTCTCAAGCATATCGCCAAAGGTCTCGGTCACTTGTCATTGCCTCTGTGAGGTCCAACATTTTGAGACTGCGTTTCACCACCTCGTCCCATGTTTCGCTGTGTCTGGCTCTTCCACAGGTTCCTTCCACCATCAGATTGCGACACTTCTTCACACAGCTCTCCTCGTCCGTACACATCACATGACCATACCAGCACAGTCGTCTCCCTTGCACACCACATCTGATGCTGATTATGCCTGACTTTTCTCTCCGGATGCTTATACTCTGTCAGGCATGCTAGCTTCCTTTCTTACAAGCCTACGCATGTCCTCAGCACTGCCGTGCAGCATGGCTGTTCGCACATAGGCATCATACAGTCTGCCTTACACTCTGAGTGAGAGGCCCTTTGTTACCAGTCAAGGTGGGAGCTCTCTGAAGTTTGCCCAGCCAATTCATATTCTAGCAGCTACTCTCTTGGAGCATCCCCCTCTGCTACTGACCTGGTCAACTAGGTACCAAAAGCTATTTATTTCTTTATTGCCCACAGGGGGCTACATACAGAGGGAACAAACAAGGACAGACAAAGGGATTAAGTCGATTATATCGACCCCAGTGTGTAACTGGTACTTATTTAATTGACCCTGAAAGGATGAAAGGCGGAATTTGAGCTCAGAACGTAATGGCAGACAAAATACCACTAAACATTTCACCCGGTGTGCTAACGTTTCTGCCAGTTCGCCGCTATTGACTTCTTCTAGTTACCTCCCCCCCCCGTAACTTAGCGGTTTGGCAAAAGAGACTGATAGAATAAGTACTAGGCTTGCCAAAATATGAAATTAATATATGTGAATGTATGTATCTTCCAAGTTTTGCATAGGGGCCAGACATTTTGAAGATAAAGACCATGAGCTCTGTGATTTTTAGGCTCTGTATTAATTTATTTTGTTGTAGATTTTTCTAAAACTTGACTTCGATAATTATCCTCTCATCTGTTTGAATGCAAGAATTCAGTTGAACAGACCAGAAATTCCTGGACCTTTTGAAGAACATCATTATCTTTCTAAAACATTTTATCTAAAACATAATGAAATTCCATGTGGCTGCATTTATCTGAGGCACTCACGAAGCTAGACAAGAACAGGCATTGATGCTTATGTACGCATGCACACACACAAACACAAACACATGCGAATGTATATATGTAGATGTATGTGCGTTAATGGAAAATTTGGTGGGTTTCTTTTTTATAGTTATTGCTTTCACTTTCATTTTCTCTTTGCAATGGTGGTTGGGAAGATCTGTGTCATTGAGCAAACTGTAGTATTAGCTGTGTAACATATACATATATATAGATAGATAGATACATACACATACACACATATATATTCATACATACATACATATATATATACACACACATATACACATTCATACATGCACATTATATATATGTATATATATATATGTATTAGTACATATATTAGGTTTTGAGTGAATGAATGAAACAGTGGATAAATAAACAACATTACCTGCTATTGAAGAATGTATGTCTTGCATGGAGATAGTCAAACAACCCTTTGTGTGTATAGTGGTTTAGTAATGAAAATATGACAGCTATATAAACCCATTATGCTCACCTATCTGCCCCCTGCTCAAACAACAACAACCAGCGAAGGACATTAAGCTGTTCAAAGATCTATCTTTTGTATCTGCAGGAAATTGTCAGCGAGCTAATGTTAGCAGGACCTGGTTTGTGGTGACAAACTAGC
>NC_069003.1:4613424-4613677 GCF_001194135.2 Octopus bimaculoides
CATTTTGTGAGAAGAGATGAATCGATTAGTTTGACCCAGTGTTTCATTGGTGCTTAAATTATAGACCCCGAAAGGAGTTCATAGGATGAAAGGAAAAATCGATCTCGAAAGGATGTAAGGAAAAGTCAGCTTCGGCGGAATTTGAACTCAGAATGCAATGACGGACGAAATACCGTTGAGCATTTCGCCCGGCATGCTAACAATTCTGCCAGCTCGCTACCTTAAATAATAATAATAATAATAATAATAATAA
>NC_069003.1:4613687-4615014 GCF_001194135.2 Octopus bimaculoides
AATAATAATAATAATAATAATAACAATAATAAAAATTTCTGCAATAATAATAGAGAAAGGGAGGTTTATGTAGAAACATGAAGAGTATGACGAAACAGGCATCATAAGTAATGACGACAACAATGAATCAATAATAATAATAATAATAATGATAATAATGATAACGGTTTCAAATTTTGCCACTAGGGCAGCAATCTTGGGGGAGGCGATGAATCCCTTCCCCCAAATTTGGGTTGTTGTGCTTCCAGTTGAAAGGATTATTATGACTGTCTGGAGTGGTGAAACTGGCAGAATCATTAACACATTGGAGAAAATTGCCATTAAGCATTTTGCCTGTGTTTCACATTCTGAGTTCAAATTCTGCTGAGGTTGGCTGTGCCACTTGTCTTTTCAGGGTCGATGAGTTAAGTACCAGTTGAGCACTGGGGTCAATGTAAGTGACTAGTGTCCGCCCACCCACTGCAAAATTTCAGATCTTGTACCTGTAGTAGATAGAAAGAATTTGTCGTCATCATCATCATCATCATCATCATCATCATCATGATTGTTAAGGCTGCAAGCTGACAGATCGTTAGCGCGTTGGCAGAATCGTTAGTGCGCCGGACGAAATGCTTAGCAGCATTTCGTATGACTTTACATTCTGAGTTCAGATTCTATCGATGTCAACTTTGCCTTTCATCCTTCCGGGGGTCAATAAATTAAGTACCAGCTATGCACTGAGATCGATGTGATCAACTAGTCCCCACCCCAACAAATTTGAGACTTTGTACCTCCAGTAGAAAGGATTATTATTATTATTATTATTATTATTATTATTATTATTATTATTATTATTATTATACGTTTGACTTTTGCTTTACATTTGTACAAGTTGGCTCCAAGTCTCACCCAGAGACCTCAAGAGACAACAAGTTAGAAGTTCATGTTGGTGTTATGCTTAGGGTGCCATATATTTGGTTTTGTACATAGTATTGTTCTAAGGAATGCTTAAGAAACCATAAGGAAATTATGAGTTTGTTCTAAAATTTGAGATTACATAGACAGTATTTTGTCTAGGATATGGGCAGTTCCCATGAGCACTATCTTTAGAATTTCTATCATTTTGGTATTTCCTGGTATCTGAGCTAGATAACAATCAGCCCCTTTTGCTGTCATTCCCAGGGCACCTATGACAATAGGTATTGTTTTCGTCTTCAGATTCCACATTTTGCTAATTTCTATTTCAAGATCTTTATATTTGCTCAGTTTTTGGTAGGTCTTGACAGATACGTTTATATCAATTGGGACAGTCATATCAATGAGGAGGCATGATTTTTGTCTGCAGTCT
>NC_069003.1:4615024-4616096 GCF_001194135.2 Octopus bimaculoides
TTGGTAGGTCTTGACAGATACGTTTATATCAATTGGGACAGTCATATCAATGAGGAGGCATGATTTTTGTCTGCAGTCTTTCAATATAATGTCTGGCCTATTTGCATCTGTCTTTCTGTCAGTTTGAATGGTGAAGTTCCAGAGGAGTGAGATGTGATCATTTTCAAGCACTGGAGGTGGTTTATTATTATTATTATTATCTATTTATTAAAACAATAGTACCTTCTTGACTACGTTTAGTGTCATATTTGAAATTATGGAAGAAAATTTATGATATAATCAAATGGATGGAACATTTAGTCTTTTTGACTGAAATAATTCCAAACAAGGCAAATAAATCAAAGACTGTATTTCAAGCAGGAAGAAAAAAACACGGAAAATGTAAATAAAAAAATTAAAAAATGGATGTTAAGCGTAGACGAATGAAGAAGAAGAACCAGAAAGGACAAAGCTGGCTCTGGTTGCTAGGGACGTCACCAGGGAAGAAGAAGGAAGGAAAGATGTATGCGAATGTGAGTAGGAAGAATGTTAGGGTGGTGGGAAAGGAGGAGGAGAGCGAGGAAATGATAGAGAGAGAGAGAGAGAGAGAGAGTGTGTGTGTGTGATGTCACAGTAAATTATCAAGATAATGACAGCAGGTGTGGTGTGTGTGAAAGGTGGTGTGTGTGTGTGTGTGCAAATAGAGAAATAAAGATACTAAATGAGTCAATAAGAGCAGGAGGAGGAGGAAGAGGAGGAGGGGCAAGTGACAGTCTTCCCTGTTTGTTCCTGGTTCTAATTGATATCTCCTCTGTTCTTTTCCTGCCTGTTTACATAGCAGTGCTGACCAAGGGGCAAGGGGAGAGGTGGCTTGTTTCCACTGTGTGGGTGTGGGTGTTGGTGTGTGGTACTTGCTTGTGTGCTGGTGTGTTTACGTCCCCGTGACTTAGCGGTTCGGCAAAAGAGACCAATAGAATAAGTACTAGGCTTCCAAAGAATAAGTCCTGGGCTCGATTTGCTCGACTAAAGGCGGTGCTCCAGCATGGCTGCAGTCAAATGACTGAAACAAGTAAAAGAGTAAAAGAGAGTATAT
>NC_069003.1:4616260-4617757 GCF_001194135.2 Octopus bimaculoides
TATATATATATATATATATATATATTGAATTTCATATAATTATATACATACTTATATGTATGTATGTGTGTGTGTGTATATATGTATGTAGCATCATCAAAGTCCATTTTCTATGCTGGCATGGGTTAGACAATTATGTATATATGTGAATGTGTGTATATCTATGTATGTATGTGTACATGAATATGTCTATGTCTGTGTGTGTGTATACGTATGTATATACATGCACTTTTATATGTATATATATATATCTAAATTTATTTTATGCAGGCCTCTTACACAGCCAACTTATTCATGACCGGAATGCCATTTGCCGAGTTCGACTACGATGTGGTGAACGAGGAGAATGGTGGTCCACAGCCTTATTCTGCTACCGAAGCCTCTTACAGACCAGTTATACTGAAGGTGAGTACTGTGTAAATATACGCATTGAATGGCAGGGGTTGCGGGTTTGGTACAACGACAAGCACCCCCCCTCCCCCGCATCTTTCATCGTCTTCCTGAAGTGCATTATGAGTAAGTGTCTTCTAGGTGGAGGCACGTTGCTTAGTGATGTGTTATTTTCCTTGAGCAAAACTCTCTCCATTTCATGTTGCTCCTGATCGTTCAGCTGACAAAAGTGAGTAATCCTGTGATGGGCTGGCGTCCCATCCAGGGGTGAATATCTCCACCGTGGAAACCAGGAAACCGGGCCCCTAAGAGTTTATGACGCGGGAAGGATCTATATCTCGTCTATCAAAGTGCCTTCTGCTATAACCTCAGGTCAAACGAAGCTTTGTGAATGAAGCAAATTGCCTGGAAGCTTGTTAGAAAGATTGTATTTGTAATTAGTAGCGACAGCTTCATCATGCACTGTGTAATTAACAGTGCAGGTGTCTGGAATAATGCGGTTGCTAATTGTGTTAGAGGAAGTAGGTAATTGCACTTGTGCAGAATGCAAGTGCGACTTAGTGTAGGCGCAGGTATAGCTGCGTGGTAAGAAGCTTGTTTTCCGACTACATAGTTCCGGGTTCAGTTCCAGTGCATGGCATCTTGGGCAAGTGTTTTCTGCTTTAGCCTCAAGCCGACCAAAATTTGTGAGTGGATTTAGTAGATGGAAACCGAAAGAAGACCATCATATGTATATTTATATCTCTATCTATCTATCTATCTACTTATATATTTCTGTCTGTCTATCTATCTGTCCATCTGTCTGTCTATCTATCTGTCCATCTGTCTGTCTGTCTGTTTGTCTATCTATCTATCTATCTATCTATCTATCTATCTATCTATCTATCTATCTATCTGTCTATCTATCTATCTATCTGTCTGCCATGTGGTTGAGAAGCAAACTTCTTAGCACACAGCCATGAGTGTATCTGATCAACAAAGCATTCAAATAATTTATGTGTGAAGAGTAAATCCACTGAATGACAGCTCGGAAGTTAGTCGTCTCGACAAGGTGACCGAGAAGACTTGCAATGCAGAGCTAGGTCAATGAGTGAAGCCATCAAGGTT
>NC_069003.1:4619038-4620553 GCF_001194135.2 Octopus bimaculoides
TTATATAATAAGCTTATTATATAAGCACTACAACACAGCCCCAATGCCATTTTCTTTGAAGTGTGTTACATATTCTATCAGTCTCTTTTGGTGAACCACAGTCATGGGGATGTAAACAAACCATCACTGGTTGTCAAATGGCAGAGAAGGAGGACAAACACAAATGCACACACACACGTCTACGACAGACTTCCACACAGTTTCTGTCAACCAAATCAACTCACAAGGCATTGCTTTTCTCAGGGCTGTTATAGCAGACACCTGCCCAAGGTGCCGTGCAGTGGGACTGAACCTGAAACCCTGTGGTTAAAAACTAAACGTCTTAATTATGAACAAAAGAAAGATAGCCCCATTTAGGAGACCTTTGATCACAGGATTTTCTACAATCGGGGTTAACTCAAGATTATATAAGTATAGCCTCGCCTCTTTTCACACATTTTATTATCTAGGACATGATTCACAAGTTACTGTGTAAACAAAACTGTCACATGACTACAGCTGTCAAGATTAACTGTTACCATAGCAACATAGAAGTATATTATATAAAGACCTGTTTGGTGATTCCTGTTCCTTGCAGATAACCGTTTCGCTCTTAATAGTTGTTAACCCTTTTTGGTACCATATTTTTGTTGAGATGCTCTGTGTTTCTTTCAATTAATTTTAAATATAACAAAGAATTTAGTAAAATAACTTAGTTATCATTAAGCTAGTGTTAGGGACATTAATTGTGACTAAGGTTTGGTGGAAGATTTTAATTCAAAACTTATGGAAACAAGACATTTGTATTACAGAGCCAGAGCTGGTTTTGGCCCAGTTGGTATCAAAAGAGTTAACTGTTACCATAGCAACATAGAAGAATAATATATTAAGACCTGTTTGGTGATTCTCATCCCTCACTGATAGCTGTTTCACTCTCAATAGTTGTTAATAGGCATCATAAGTAGTTCACAGTATAGTTGAACACTACAAGGGCCGGAGCACTCAATACATGCTTTGTTTGTAAGTGAAGTGACTTTTTCCTCTTTTCCTTAATAAACCTTTGTGCTTCACTTCTAAAACACTTTCCATGAACTTGCTCAGATGTTTTGCGAGAAGTTATCTCAACAAATATTTAGGTTGCAGGTGCAGCTGAGTGGTAAGAAGTTTGCTTCTCAGCATCATGTTTCCGGGTTCAGCCCCACTGCATGACACCTTGGGCAAGTGTCTTCTTCTACATCCACGAGCTGTCCAAAGTCTTGTGAGTGGATATGGTAGATAGAAACTGAAAGAAGCCTGCTGTAGGAAGAGACTATTCTAGAGTACGTTCTGTCTTATCTTCGAAACGTCTAGATAGAATAGAGACAGCTGATGAAGGGATATTCCAAGTGGCTTTCCGTTTTCCTATATGTTCGTTCCGTTGTCTGTAGTTTATTGTTCTAACGTCCTGTACCCTGATATGCATGTATATACACATGTAGATGTAAGTATGTACATATATGTGTGTATACATGTATATATATTCTTTGTATTATATAT
>NC_069003.1:4621235-4622888 GCF_001194135.2 Octopus bimaculoides
CATGTTATCAAAGAAATTAATGTTTTTTGTTTAGGGCGGTGCTGTTAGTGCACAGCTGACATCCCTTGGACATTACCAGACTTACAGCCTAGGTTTGGCCCTGCGTAAAGATTACATTGAGAAACACAAGTTGATCAGTAGTGAACTAAAAACTGAGGAAATTTTGTGAGTAATGTTTTTTTTTTTAATAATATATATTGTTTATGTTTTTTTTTATAATATATATTGTTTATGTTTTTTTTTATAATATATATTGTTTATGTTTTTTTTTAATAATATATATTGTTTGTGTGTTTGACTGGTAAGAAAAATTATATCTTGCTAGTTTTCTGTTAGGTTTTATTAAAATTTTTTTTGTCAGGCCATTCAAATCCTGCTAAAGTCCTTCTTCTCAGAGATGGGTGGAGGCAATTGTGTGAAATGACATACTGGTACGATGCTGTGGGTCAATTTAATATTCCTGCGAAACATCTTTAATGGTACTCCATCGCTTATGACTAGAAGGGTTCCAGTTGATTCATTCAACGGAACAGCCTGCTCATGAAATTAATGTGCAAGTGGCTGAGTGCTCTGCAGACATGCATATCCTCAACCTTTTAGCATTTAAACCAACCAAACTATTCTACCTGTTTTATATTCAAACTGGCCACATTTAGCTTCTCACACCTATCCTGCAATGTCATTCTAATAATTAGCAGTCACATCATCGAAATTTCAAAGCTATGAGATATTGGAAACATGTCTAGCTATGGGAAAAATATTACTTTGCTGGGGAAACAAGTAGGGGTTGGTGAAGCATGCTGTATATATATATATATATATATATATATATATATATATATATATATATATATATATATATATACACATATATGCTGTATATATATATATATATATACACATATATGCTGTATATATATATATATATATATTGATTATAAAACTAATTTATTTCCACTCTGGAACTGCTAAGACTCTAATTCCCGGTGTCAACCATAACATCGCCTAAGATTCTTTCTACCATATTTTTCGTGAAAGAGGTACCTTGCTCACACACGAAATACAATACTGCTGTCGGAATGTAAACATGGAATACTTCCTGTTCTTGCACATCTCTGCTCTCATTATGATCTACCTATTTCCAGTAATTTTGGCTCCCATCTGCTTCGGGTGTCATCCTTCAACATACACCGGACACTTGTCAGCAAATATCACCCATCTACATGTCTAAGTTATCTCCCTTGTATACACTTGCTAATCCCATCTTCGTCGTCTGCTCACTTTCTTAGCTTCTTGCAGTCTGTGTTTCTTCTCCAACTAACCTTACAAACAACGATCCAACGATAAATGGAGGCTCTGTATGGTCTCGTGACCTCTTAGATATAGCAGCCAAATTTCCCTCAAACGACGGATGGAGATTTATCTTGCTTCTTTAAGGATATCTGGGTCCCAAATACCAACATTAGCATAATAAAATAAATACCGTTCGATCATACTAAATCGATTCCTATCCAAGGATCGAAACCGGTTCTGTAATGTTCTTTATAAAAGTATTTTAGCATTTTCTACTTTGTCTTTTTTCCATATATATCTACTTGTGTGTTCCTCTTCAACCTTTTACATATATTTATATATATATATATATATATATAT
>NC_069003.1:4622898-4623917 GCF_001194135.2 Octopus bimaculoides
GACCCCCCAAAGCCATTCAATGTTTTAAAAAATCCCATTATATTTTTATGATTGAATATTATTAGGAATTGTATAAAGAATTAGTAAGATATTGTGTGGTAAGTTTCCTACACCCAGATGCCCTTCCTGATGGCAACCCCCACCCGTTTTCTTCTTCTGGGGTGGCTAAAAGGAATTACCAGCAAAGCACTGTCGTTAATTACAACTATATCCCTCCCCCTGCTTCTGCAACTACAGCTCCCGCTACCACTTGAGGAGGGTCTGTTGTCTTGCAAGGTACTCGGTGATCTTGTCAGTGCTGGTTGGTGCCACGTAAAAGGCACTGGTGCTGGTGCCACCTGAAAATGCACCCAGTGCACTCAGTAAGGTGGTTGGCATTAGGAAGGGTATCCAGCCATAGAAACCATGCCAAATCAGACTTTGGAACCTGGTGTAAACCCCTGGTCTTGCTAGTTTCTGTCAAACTGTTTGATCCATACCAGCATGGGAAACAGACATTAAATGATGATGATGATGATGATTTCATTCTGCAGGACCCCCCAAAGCCATTCAATGTTTTAAAAAATCCCATTATATTTTTATGATTGAATATTATTAGGAATTGTATAAAGAATTAGTAAGATATTTTTTTTATTGTAGAGGTATAACCAGTTTATTACACATAAAGTTAAACAGCAAATTCTTATATGGACCCCAATTGAGAATGACTAATCTAGTTGATTCAGAGAGTGAATAAGGAAAGATAGATAGACAGACAGACAGACAGATAGATAGTTAGATAGATAGACAGACAGACAGACAGGTAGATAGATAGATAGACAGACATACAGACAGGTAGATAGATAGATAGACAGACAGACAGACAGGTAGATAGATAGATAGACAGACAGACAGACAGGTAGATAGATAGATAGACAGACAGACAGGTAGATAGATAGACAGGTAGATAGATAGATAGACAGATAGATAGACAGACAGACAGACAGGTAGATAGATAGATAGACAGACAGACAGACAGG
>NC_069003.1:4625952-4629243 GCF_001194135.2 Octopus bimaculoides
TGTGTGTGTGTGTGTGTGTGTGTGTGTGTGTGTGTATATATATATATATATATATATATATATATTCTACCAGAGATACCCGGCTATGCTTGGGATTAAAGTGGCATGGTTTTTTTTTTATTGGTTTACTTGTTTCAGGCATGTGACTGCAGCCATGCTGGAGCACCACCTTTGGTCGAAAAAATCGACCACAGGATTTATTCTTTGTAAGCCTAGTACTTATTCTATCAGTCTCTTTTGCCGAACCGCAAAGTTATGGGAATGTAAACACGGCAACATCAGTTGTCACGTCAGGTGATTAGATAGGTGAATATATTTAATTAACCACTTATCATCGTTAGAATTGTCGCCATAATTATCATTATTACTATTATTATTGTTATTATTAACGCCATCACTGTTACCACCACCAACTCTTCTAACTACCACCACCGTCTCCACCACCTGTACTACCATGCAAGTGATCCCTTTATATCTGTCATCTTGTTTCAGCTCCGGTCAATATTCCCGTGGCCAGTGACAGCAACGAGGTGTTGATCCCGAAGCCCTCGTTGTGCCCGAACCTGCTACATTACCACATGTTAGCGCAGAAGGTAGCCTACTGCCAGAGTGACATGTTATACGACAGGCTCAAGATTGAAAAGATTCTCGGTAAGGAACAAAGAGCAGAGGGCAGCCATTGCATCTTGTTGTTGTTGTTGTTGTTTGTATTGTTTGTTGTTTGTGTGGTCTGTGTTGCTTCGGGTTTTGGAAGAACTGGAAGGCTAAACTACTACTGCAACTGCTACTACTACTACTATCACCATCACCTCCACATGCTTACTACTAAAACTACCACTGCCTACTACTTCTACGTAAACTACTGCTGCTACTACTACCACCTACTGCTACTACTACCACCACTGATACTACTGCTGCTGTTGCTACTCCTACTACTACCACCACCAACACCACCACCACTACTACTATAACCAGCACTGAGCTGTGACCTCACTGACCAGTGACATCACTGACCAGTGTCATCACTGTGCTGTGACATCACTGACCAGTGTCATCACTGTGCTGTGACATCACTGACCAGTGTCATCACTGTGCTGTGACATCACTGACCAGTGTCATCAGTGTGCTGTGACATTGCTGACCTGTGACACACCCACCTGACATCATTGAACTGTGACCTCACTGACCAGTGTTATCACTGTGCTGTGACATCACTGAATTGTAACATCACTGAACTGTAACATCACTGACCTGTGACTTCAGTGGCTATGTCATCATGCCCATGCTCAAGATAAGTACATAGAAGATAAGTATATGGCAGGCTTCTTTCAGTTTCCATCTGTAAAATCCACTTACAAGGCTTTGGTCAGCCCAAGGCTATAGTAGAAGATTTGCACAAGGTGTCATGCCAACTGTTCCATTTGTCAGATCAACTGGAACCCTCATTGATGTAACTGATGGAGTTCCATTTTATTTTTTGGGGCATGTTTTTGTTTTGTTTTGTTTGCTCTGCTCCATTGTTGTCCTCTTAACATATTCTAACTCTTTTACAGGTATTGACTCCTTCAACTCTAAAGAACGAATTAAGTGGATCGAAGCCCGAGATGACCTAGTTGCAAGAAAGGTTCGTTAAATCAACTTCGTCAAACAACTGTCTTCCCTTTCTTTGGCTATAACATACCTGCATTTTGATTTTTCGTTTTTTTTTTTTTTTGCCTTTTCCCAACTACTAGGCATCTAAATTTCTTTGAAATCACATCCTATTTATTACCTCTGCCTTAGCGAAGGTGGAGATATTGTTTTCAGTTGTGTTTGTTTGTTTGTTTGTCCGTGGACAAGATATCTCAAGAACCGCTGGATGGATTTGGATGAAATTTTCAGGGATGTTTGACCTCGTGACTGGCATGAACTGATTAGATTTTGGGATCGATATAATACCAGACAAGGATTCTGGATTATTTTCCTGTTTTTTACTTAATTTTTGAGAGTGGTAAGCTTCATTTTTAGTATTCTCGTTTGTGAGAGCAGTCGAGTTTATTTCAGATATTCTCATTTTAAAAATCATCTCCAGCTAATCATTGAGAGGGCATTGGTATTGCCTTGGCGGAGGTTTGCACTCTCTGGGTGCTCTTGCTTATAAATTGTGAATGGTCAATGCATTCTACATGTTAGTGTAACATTCACAAGACAAGTGGAAATGTTTTAAGGTCTGAACCATGTACCATGCACATGCTTCTGTATGATAAGCCTGAACCATTTCCTCCATGTTACTAATATTTCTGTCACCTGCAACAGGTTCACGGTCTCCCGATCCCTGACAAGCTGGAGCCATTTATGAGTATCATTGAGAAACACGCCACAACATTGCTCTATAAATCTCTCTGTGGACTCGAAAAGTAAGTTGGCTTTTACTTAATCTCATTATATTACTACTACTACTACTACTACTACCAACACCACCACTACCACCACACCACCACTACCATGTGGTTACTTCACAGCCACATTGTTCCAGGTTCAGTCCCACTGCATGGCACCTTGGGCAAGTGTCTTCTACTATAGCCTCGGGCTGGCCAATGCCTTGTAGTGGATTTGGTAGACGGAAACTGAAAGAAGGCGGTGAGCTGGCAGAAATGTTAGCACGACGGGCGAAATGCTTAGCGGTATTTCGTCTGCCGTTCTGAGTTCAAATTCCGCCGAGGTTGATTTTGCCTTTCGATAAATTAAGCACTACTTACGCACTGGTGTTGATATAATCGACTTAATCCCTTTGTCTGTCCTTGTTTGTCCCCTCTGTGGACACATGGAACCTCATTGAGAACACGTTGCTAATTAGCCTTTCATATTGTATATTTTATATGTAACCATTTCACAGAATTATTCCTAACTTGTCTTCTGCATTGTATTTCTGTGTGCAAAAGCACATTGAGGGCTGATTTCTAACCAATTTTCCATATTGTGTTTTTGTATGCAACATCAGAGATGATCGTCAAATAGCAACTGTTCTTTCCTGTGGCAGAGCTATCGACCTTTTCCTGCAACATCTGAGTCCTGATTCAAAGGATAGTCAGTGAGTTTATTTTTCTATTAATCCCCACAGTGCATCCATGTTTGATTTCTTTCTTCAGAAAAGCAATACATATTTTTTTTGTATATCTAAATAATATAACTGTCTGTCTTCTTGCGTGTTTGTACATTCTCTTCATCATTGTTAGCACACATAATATAGTTTGACTTCTGGAGTCCCTCTTAGCATGAGGCGTCATTAAATAGTAATGCCCTTATATATAT
>NC_069003.1:4629816-4634614 GCF_001194135.2 Octopus bimaculoides
ATATATATATATATATATATATATATATATATATATATATATATATATATATAACCATGACAGCAGAAGTAATGAAAGGGTTAAGAAATCCTATTATGTTTTTATAATTAAATACTATTTTTATATCTATGTACACCCAGTCTGTACTTATACTTTATATATCCACCCAGAAGCTCTCTATCTACGTACTTAATGTATATCCAGTCGTAAGTTGTCTTTCATGTTTTTCTGTCTTTCTAGCTACAAGCTGTATCTATACTCCTGTCACGACTCCTCACTCTGTGCAATACTCGGTGCCTTTGACATATTTGACTACAAGTGGCCCCCGTTCGCTGCTGACTTGAGGATAGAACTGTACGAAGATAAGAAGTCGCACAAATTTGTGAAGGTCTCCTACCTCAATAAGGTAGTGTATCTCTCTCTCAGCCATATTGATACATTTAAGTACTTCGTTTAACCCTTTAGAATGACAGTGTTGGTTAGGTGTGAGAAGCCAGATCTGGCTAGTTTGGACATAAAACAGTTAGAATATTTGGGCCTGAAAATGGGTGGTTTAACCCCTCAGCATTCAGATTACTCTCATCACCAGATTACACAGTCAAATATAATGCATATTAATTGTTTTTAATTAATTATGCATTATCTTGTAGTCTTGAGATGTTGATGATCTGATCGTTAATTTTTAGAATGACATTGTGGGGTACATATGAGAGGCTGGATCTGGCCAGTTTGAACATGAAACTGGTAGAATATTTTCTATTGGATTAAAGCCACACTTTTTGCACCTAAATAGCACCTATTTTGAAGGGACTTTTTTGCACCTAAACTGCCTGACCGTATTTTCTTTAAATATGTTTTAATTAACGTGTTATACAATGCAGTACTGTACTGTACAATAATCCCTCGACTATCGCAAGTGTTACGTTCCAAAACCCCTGGGATAGACGAAAATCCACAAAGTAGAAACAGTACTGTATATATACTCTTTTACTTGTTTCAGTCATTTGACTGTGGACATGCTGGAGCACCGCCTTTAGTCAAGCAAATCGACCCCAGGACTTATTCTTTGTAAGCCTAGTACTTATTGTATCGGTCCCTTTTGCCGAACCACTAATGTAACGGAAACGTAAACACACTAGCATTGGTTGTCAAGCGATGGTGGGGGGACAAACACACACATATATATACATATACATATATACGACGGGCTTCCTTCAGTTTCCGTCTACCAAATCCACTCACTAGGCTTTGGTCGGCCCGAGGCTATAGTAGAAGACACTTGCCCAAGATGCCACGCAGTGGGACTGAACCCGAAACCATGCGGTTGGTAAGCAAGCTACTTACCACACAGCCACTCCTGCACCTACATAAAATACATAAACACACTGCTGGTTACACAAACATAATTGTATGCAGAAATACACACATACACAGAATAACACACACACACACACACACATTCACAAGGTAATATGCGATTACTCAGATACCACTACAGACCCCCAACTTTTTTCCCTTTTTTTTTTGAAACTATTTCAGGATGTAAAATCCCGTGGCTGTGATGAAATCTATGCCCCTTATGAGAAGTTTGTTAAGGGATTGTCCTGCATGGCAACTGACAAAGAGACACATGACAAACTGTGTAACTCTTCTGAAATATGTCGGAGATTCTCACGTAAGTTACACTACTACTACTACTACTACTTCTTCTTCTTCGTCTTCTTCCTTTCTTTGCTCTTCTTCTTCTTCTTCTTCTTCTTCTTCTTCTTCTTCTTCTTCTCCTTCTCCTTCCATTAATGTCTTTTTCCCATAAGTCGTATGGTTTGACAGAAGCTGGCAAAGGTGGGGGAGCCATTCCGGACTCTGTTGTCTCTTTTAAGATGGTTTCTACAGCTGGACGCCCTTCCCTAGCACCAACCACTTTACAGAGTGTACTGGGTGCTTCTTCCATAGCCCTATCACAGGAAGAGTCACCCAGCACCTCGCAAGCCAAAAACCTGTGTCCCCCATTTACTGTACTCGCCTCAATCCATTCGTTTCTCTCCTTTCACCCTCTTGCAAGCTTACCTACCTACCCGTACCCCTCCTATCCTATCCTCTGTGGCACTTCCGTTATATTTATTTGTGGGTACTTCTTACGACACACCTTGACCACCTGCCTCCACAGGGAGACACCTGTTCCTGTCCCCTCTCATAGTTTAGCCTCATGCAGCCTGGCATACTGCCACCCCCTTCAATACTCTTCACCCCACTCCTGGGAGTGGGTCTTGTCTTGTCTTGCAAGTTACATGTGCCAGTGCAAGCCACTAGTGCCAGTTCCACATAGAAAGCCCCCTGGTACACTCTGGAGAGTGGTTGGCATTAGGAAGGGCATCCAGCCATGGGACTCATGCTGATGAAGGTGTTAGGGCTTGGCTCAGCCCTCTTGTTTTCTGACTACGCTTCAACTACCGAAGCCGTGCCAGCATGGCAACATAAAAAAAAGAGACGTTTGATGATGATGATGACGATAATGATGATGATGACGACGACGATGATGATGATGACGATGATGATGATGACAATGATGATGATGACGATAATGATGATGATGATGATGATCTGTTGTATGTTTTGATATGGCATACTGTATATGTGTGTTTGTATGCAGGGATATGCCTATGATATCACTTATCATGTATATGTAGATATTGTATGCAGACATTGAAGCTTGCAACACCCACAGTGGGAACAGAATGTGACAATTGAAGACAGTATTAGGTCAAGCTCTCCGTTAATTGTTTTCAGAAATTCACTTTGGTGCTTAATATCAAACAGCTCCTGAGTATGTGGTTCATTTATCACAGCAGGTGTAACGAGCTTTTTAATTCTGTCTGGTTGTTTTTATCTTTCGCTTGTTTCAGTCATTAGACTGTAGCCATGCTGGGGCATCACCTTGAAGAATTTTTAGTCGAATGAATCAACCCTAGGACTTTTGGTTTTTAAAGCCTGGTATTTATTCCATCAGTTGTTTTTGCTGAACCTCTAAGTTACAGGAACATAAACACACCAACACCAGTACAAATGCACACACACATACACACACTCACATACACACACAGAATAATTTCAAACTTGGGTATAAGCCTTGTAGTAAAAAAAAGTACCTAGAGTCAGTTTGAATGTCCAATTGTGTTTTGTTTTTTTGTTGTATCCATAGCGATTTTATTGTTCCATGATTCTATTTGATACATTTCATGATCAGTGTTAGGCATATTATTTGATTCATCAATTTATTTTGATGCTTAAATCATTTTTTGATTCTTTGTAAGTCAGTTTGTTACTTATACAAGAAGTGTTCTTCGTTTTAACTTATGTTTCTCATAAACGCAAGTAGCTACAGACAACTACCAAAGTGTACTCTAATCGAAATAAGCGAGACAGAGATTAAAAAGGAAGTCACCCGACAAGACTCGTCTGCACCGGTGATGCACCACAACTGTTTGTGCAGCATCTCACCTGCAAAGCCTCTGATGCACGATGGGTTGAACTGATTGTAATAATTAATAAAGAATCTCGTAGATTATATTTTCTTCCTCTTTCTCTTATATTTTATTTATATCGTGCTGGTGGCACGTAAAAGCACCTGTTTGCACTCTTGGAGTGGTTGGCATTAGGAAGGGCATCCGACCCTAGAAAGTAGACTGTCAAAGCAGACTGGAGCCTCGTGCAGCCTTCCAGCATGCCAGCCCTGGTCGAACCGTCTAACTCACTGCCAGCATATATATATATATATATATATATATATATATATATACATACATACATACATATATACAGACGCACACACATTTTCTTTATATAGAATTAAGGATAAAATCACTTTAATGATTTTATCAAGTGGAAAGCCATTTAGCATCTATTTCTAGCATGTTGGTGTGGTCAATCTGAACCCTTTAATATAATTATTTATATAATTATAAATTAGTACACACACACACACACACACACACACACACACACACACACATATATACATGGTTGGGAGGCAAGTTTCTTAACCACGCAACTCTAAATACATAAAGAAAAGACACCACCATTAAGTCAGATTAACTTCTGTTTATAATTCTATACATGTGTTTGTGTGTGTGTGTGTGCATATATATATATATATATGAGTGTATAAAGATTTATACACAGAGAAGAGACCCTGGGATCGATTTTTTTTCAACTAAATTCGGTGCTTCATTATGGTTGCAGTCACCTGACCGAAACAATAAAAAACTGTGCCATTTTAACCCCAAGCACCATCGGATATCTCTGCTAATATATATATATATATATATATATATATCATCAATATATATATACATTAATGATTATAAGCTTAAAACAATCACCAAGTATTGGCTAAAAAATAGTCTAATATTGGGGCATATAAGCCCTTGACAGAAAAAAAGTGGGTGTTAGTACGCATGGGAATTGAACCCACATCTCTTATGTACGTGGAAAGTGTGCTAACCGATTACACCAACCTACCCACTCACTCCTTCCCATTAGATTTAAGAGCTATAATTTCATAGTATTGTTTTTAAACCAACAAACATGTCCGTTTTCTGTGTTAAATGGAGAAGTGGTGATGATTCCTGTATGTACTAACACCCATTTTGTTCCATCGTGGGTTTAGATGCCCCAATATTAGACCATTTTCTGTAGTCAATACACAGTGATCGCTTTAAGCTTATAATTATTACTTTCAGAATTGTCACTCACCACCACTTCTCCATATATATATATATATATATATATATATATATAT
>NC_069003.1:4636186-4641213 GCF_001194135.2 Octopus bimaculoides
GTGTGTGTGTGTGTGTGTGTATATATATGTTTTTTTGTTGATTGTTTTTGTTTTAAATATGAAGGGAACAGAACAATCAGTGCATGTGTGTGTGTGTGTGTGTGTGTGAAGGTACATTTCTTGGTGTCAGTGTGTATATGTATATATATGTGTGTTTGTAAATATGATTCTGTTTACAGGTGATGGAAGAAGTACTCAATACACAATGTAGTTATATAGTTGAGGAAACCAAGACGCATGGCTCCGTGGTTGGAGTATTCGACTCACAATCGTAAGGTTGTGAGTTCAACTCCTGACGACACATTATGTCCTTGAGCAAGACACTTTATTTCCCATTGCTTCAGTCCACTCAGCTGGCAAAAAATGAGTTGTACCTGTAATTACAAAGGGGCTGGCCTTTTCACATTCTGTGTCACGCTGGATCTCCATAAGAATTACACTGAGGGTATTCTTGTCTGTGGATTACTCAGCCACTTGCTTGTTAATTTCTCAAGTGGGCTATTCTCTTTGGGTGGATAAGCTGGAATCCTGGTCCTTGTAACCGATATGGAGTACCAGTTATATTTGAGGAATCATTTGGCGATTCACACTGAACTCAATCAAATACTGAGTAAATGATTTTTGTTTATTCAGTCATTCGCCCCTCAAAACTCCCTGCCGGGGCTGAGTGCATCTTCATGTGATTCTTAATAAACAAATCTATGCATCATAGAAGCAAGAACCTACTCCTTCTTTTACTGTTCTTTTTTTGTTTTTTTCTCCCATGTTGTGAATTTGTCCAGTGATAGAGTTTCAATAGCCTGGTTAATTCATATACATGTCTACACAGAAACACACACACTTGCACTTTCTCTCTCTCTCTCTCTCTCTCTCTCTCTCACCAATGATGGCTGCAGCTTGATTTTTTTCCCAATGCCATCACTCATTTGTTCTTTTAAACATGAGCAACAGGATGTGTCTTTTCACTCTTGTTAGGGACCCTACACTCTTTTGCACAGATGTGACAATGATGGGCACCTCTAGCAGCAGGTGTTCAGAAACTTTATCACCCATGCTGACACATGCCTCATTTTATCACAGAATTTTGCTTTGAGTGTTTTGGTTTGTTTGTTTTTACAGTTATGGCTATCCATAATATGTAGTACATAACAGAGATGTTAAAAATCAAGAGATGCTTGTCCTTGAAACTTTTTATGTGAGGACAGGCTTTGCGTAGTTCCAATCTCACTCACTGAACAGCATATGTATTTGTCCCAAAAGAACTAGTCTGCATCATTGGATGCAAACAAAGTAGCAGGTGTCACGTGAGAATTTTCCTTCTCCTTCAGAGATATCTATACAAAGACAAAGAGTCTCTCACATTGCTAGCTGTTGGGTCACTGTTCACTGTACTGAGATGTTAAAAGTCAAGCGATGCCTGCACCTGGGGCTTTTTAAAATGAGGAAAGTCCTTCCATAGTTCCAATCTCAGTCTCTGAAACAAAATGCATTTGTCTTAAAAGAAGAACGGAGTAGCAGGTGTCCCGTCAGAATGTTCCTCCTTCTTCAGAAATGTCGAAACAAAGACAAGGGATCGTTCACTGCCAGCTGTTGGATGGCCAGTGACTCTACTGAGATTTTAAGAATCGAGCAATGCCTGCACCTGGAGCTTTTAAAACTGAGGACAGGCCTTGTACAGGCCAATATGACTCTGAACCAGAGTCATTTGCCCCCAAAGAACTAGTCAACATCATTGGATGCAAACAAAAACTAAAGGTCTTTCATTCCCAGCTGTTCGATGGTCGTTGATTCTGCTGACATCATTCACTCTTTGACAGGTCTTGTTTTTCATTCTGAAGGGTGTCCAACATAAACCCCACTTCTTACCAAGCATGCTTGGTAGGGGTTACCAATTTAGTTGCTGATAGCTCACCATGTGACAGATATGTACATATCTACATACATGCTTATCTACATACATGCTTATCTACATACATGCTTTTCTACATACATGCATATCTACATACATACATATCTACATACACACATATCTACATACACACATATCTACATACATACATAACTACATACATACATATTTACATGCATACATACATACATATCTACATACATACATATTTACATGCATACATACCTACATACATACATATCTACATACATACATATTTACATGCATACATACCTACATACATACATATCTACATACATATATATATCTACATGCATACATATCTATATATATATATATACATACATACATATTGCCATAAGCCTTGTAGAATTGTGGTCTCTTCGCAATAAACTGGGTGTGTGACATATTTGCTTAGAGTACCTTTGTCGAAGCCAACTCTGTATGCATTGCTCTCTTCTCTTAAGAAAAGCATGATTGCCACAACATCATAGCTTTCAGTTGATAAGCATTAAATAGATATAAAACCAAAGTTAATCTAACTAGGGTCTCTATAGTTGTTTTGTTTTGTTCTTTTATTCAGCATGACCTCAGGTCAGTCAATTCTTGGCAAAAAGGTTGAAGAAAAGTAGAAAGAGTCTATAGTGATACAGTTCTCCTTGAACTGTAGTTCCATGTTATGTATGTGTGAGTCGATGTAGAAAACCCCTGTTCTCTGATATATATAATGTATGTATGTATCTTTTAGTCAGGAGAAATAAAAGAAATTGTCCATTGGTTTATTTAGAATTTAAGACTAGCTGTGTACCTGTAAGTACATAAAAAGTCTTCAATGAAATGAAATGGATTGAAATAAAATAAAGTAGAATATTTATGTTATTTCATTTAAGAAATAAAAATATTCTGTTTTTCTTTTAATTACTTTATTATTATATTTTATTTCATTCCTTAGAAAATTTGAAGATTTTGTTATGTACCTGTATATAAATAAGCGAAGGAACAATTCCTTACATTTCTTCTGACTAACCTTGTTATTACCTGTATAGATGTGTGTTGCTGTATTTTGGGAGGGTCGTTCTACTAATAGCAACACATGCACTGGTTGTAGTTTACTTCTTTACTAATGGATTTACTGAGTTTTTTGGGGGGTTTTCTTTCGAAATCTTTGCTACACCTTTGCAGCCTTCTTTCCACTGGTGAACAGTCTGAGAAGTCATCAATGCAAAAGACTACGGAGGTGTTGGAGAAATGCTATGATTTTGTTATGTACCTGTATATAAATTGATCAACCATTTGATAAAAAAACGACTTTCCTTTAATACAACAATATTTGGTTAAATAACACGGACACACACATATGCATATACACATATACACACACATATACATACATGCACACACACATATATAAATGTACATATATACATGTACACACACGCCACATATAAATCTAACATTGTTGGGAGTTGGGGGTGAATCGTTGTTGATGTTGATGTTGGTGTTGTTTTAACAGTTTATCTCCCCCTGGTTACCCTCCATAGCTTCACCTTGATAAACATATCCTTGCTGTTAAATGTTTCCTAATCAACTTTTTGTATTTACGACTGCACTACTTTTTGATCGGTCTCCATCTCCCAATTGCCAACCTCTTTGCTAATTATAATGGCATCTGTATACATTCAAGAATAAAGCACCCATGACAACCCAGTCAAGAGATCAAACTGATTGAAATTTAGTTTTGGAGTAAATATTTGTTTTAAACATCTTCTGTTTTGATTTTTCTTTCAGCATCTAAAAACATGGTTAAAACAGTGTAGAAACTCCAAGCTGTGTAAATTAATTCAAGCAAAACTGTACTAAAACTGTACTAACAAAACCATGAATATTTTTTAATACAATACAAACAAACTTTCTGCATTGCTTTTCTGTTTTTTTTTTTTTTTTTCTCTTTCACATTTACATACACACACTAACACATCTACACACATATGCAGAACTTGTTGAATGACTTGACAGAAACACAAATATAAGGCGGTGAGCTGGCAGAAACGTTAGCACGCTGGACGAAATGTTTAGCGGTATTTCGTCTGCCGTTACATTCTGAGTTCAAATTCCGCCGAGGTCGACTTTGCCTTTCATCCTTTCGGGGTCGATAAATTAAGTACCAGTTACACACTGGGGTCGATGTAATCGACTTAATCTTTTTGTCTGTCCTTGTTTGTCCCCTCTATGTTTTGCCTCTTATGGGCAATAAAGAAATAAGAAACACAAATATTTAGGCCCCGAAGATGGAGATAAAAACACTAACACAAATTCTTATTTATTATTATTATTATTGTTGTTGTTATTATTTAAACTTTATTATTATTATTATTAGTATTATTATTATTATTATTATTAAGACTGCAAGAGGTTGACTTTGCCTTTCATCCTTTCGGGGTCAATAAATTAAGTACCAGTTACGCACTGGGGTCGATCTAATCGACTTATCCCCTCCCTCAAAATTCCAGGCCTTGTGCCTATAGTAGAAAGGATTATTATTATTATTATTAATTCGGCGAGCTTGCAGAATCCTTAGTACACTGGGTGAAATGCTTAGTGGTATTTTGTCTGTCTTTACATTCTGAGTTCAAATTCCGCCGAGGTCAATTTTTACCTTTCATTCTTTTGGTGTCAATAAATTAAGTACCAGTTGTATACTGGAGTTGATCTAATCGACTGCCCCCCCGCCACCTCCACCAAAATTTCAGGCCTTGTGCCTATAGTAGAAAGGATTATTATTATTATTATTATTATTATTATTATTGTTCAGTAGTTTTATTTTTATAACGTGCTTTCACTTCACTACCGAGCGCAGCTCTGTGCGCCTTGGGTATGTGCTGTGGTTTGCTGTGGTGCTCTTATGTTTACTGTATTGAAAGTGTTTTGCGTAGAATGTGTGCAGTACCCAGTAGTGCAATTTTCTGTATGTTATATATATTTGTAAGTCCTGGTGTTTTTGTTATGTATTTGTCTGAATATTTTTTTATTATACCTATGGCACCTACTATGATAGGAATTGTTTCTGTTTTTAGATTCCACATTCGAGTTATCTCTATTTCCAGGTCTTTGTATTTTG
>NC_069003.1:4644709-4646045 GCF_001194135.2 Octopus bimaculoides
GTTCTGAGTTCAAATCCTGCTGAGGTCGACTTTGCCTTCCTTCCTTTTGAGGGTGATAAAATAAGTACCAGTTAAACACTGGGGTCAATGTAATCAACTTGCTCTCTCCCCAGGCCTTGTGCCTCTAGCACAAAGGATCATTATCATTATTATTATTATTATTATTATTATTATTATATGAGAGTTATTTTTATTATGTTTGTTATTATTATTATTATTATTATTATTATTATTATTGTTGTTATTAATAAACTTGTTGAAGCATTTCAGAAAGTACTTTGTGGTATGCTTTTGTCATGGTCCCTTGGCATTCTGACTTTGAATCCCATCTTGGTCATCTTTGCCTTTTATATGGTGTTGATAACATTAAGTCCGAATCAGGAAAGGGAGTCGATCCTGATCAACAACTGTACATCCTTCCTCCTGTCCCCCCAAAAAACCCTCAAATTTGAGGCCTTCTGGCTGTTTATAAAATATTATTATTTTTCAACCCGGAAAAAAAAAAAACATTTAAAAAAAAAACAAGCAAAAAAGAAAAATAACAGAAATATGTAATTTTCAAGTAAAAAAATAAATAAATCAAACAAAATATCTCGTTTATTTTTGTTTTCAATTTAAAAAATAAAAATTGATTTTTGTTGTTTTATTAAATTTGTTCAATTTGAGGCTTGTTGTTGTTGTTGCTGCTTCTTAGCTCCCTGCGGTTCTTTGATTCCAACAGATGGTAAAAGCTATTCTAACCCTCCCCCTCGCCTCTACACTCTTCCCCATATTTTAGGACTATTTTTCTAATATGAGCTTTTCTTCTTCTTCTTTTGTTCCAGACAGGAGAATGTTGTGATTTTGAGGGAGATTTGGCTGCTGTTTCTAGCAGTTCTGACAGACATCCCTCATCTTTTACTGCCGTAATAATAATAAAAAAAAAGTCTCCCTCGTTCGACTCCGACATATTTGGAATATTTTGATTGTTGTTGTGTTGACCAGAGTTATCTTCTCTTGTCACATCGTTCGCAGTCAAAGAAGGAAAACTGCTCCCTCGACGCACAAAGGCCCAGAGACAGATATTTTCGCATTTTCGTACGCTTACCAAACTAAATGCACGCCCACGACTGTGAGTCAGTCGATGTGAAATGACGCCTCACGCTTGCAATGTCTTTCAAATGTTCTGACATAAGCATCAACGAATAAATAAATTAATTTAACTAATTAATAATAAAGAAAAAAGGAAAAAACGCACAACATAGTTGAGGTGATATTGCTTTCTTTTGTTCCGAGTTTCAATCGTTGCACTGCGGCCATACTGGAGCAGAAACTGAAAGAAGCTCGTATATATATA
>NC_069003.1:4646504-4652337 GCF_001194135.2 Octopus bimaculoides
ATGGTATGTATGTATACAACGGGCTTCTTTCAGTTTCTGTCTACGAAATCCACTGACAAGGTTTTGGTAAGCCAGAGACTATAGTAGAAGACACTTGCCCAAGGTGCCATGCAGTGGGACTGAACCTGGGAACCAAAGGATAAGGAAGCAAAATTTTTACCACATAAATGTGCCTATATGTTCATATATTTTACAAGTCTCATTAATTCTATCTATATTTATATGCCAGTCTGTGAGAAAAATTTTGTAGGCGGAAATTATATGAAAGCCCGTCGGAAGGGCTTTTGTTGTCCTTGGGTGGGAGCCTAAATTCAAAATTATCACGACTACATAGATCGTGGATGCTTTTACTAGAATCCTCTCTGCAGCAAGGTTTCTGATCTAAGAATAGCATCTGTCTTTCCTAGAGACCCTAGAATATTTTCATGGTTGCTCCACTTTCAACACTGTTTAAGTCACTTAAAAACAAATTTCCGTATTAGGTACGATTGTGTCAGTACATTTATGTTAGACATAAATGTCCATAATATTGTTGTTGTTGTTGGCACTCCGTCGCTTACGACGTCGAGGGTTCCAGTTGATCCGATCAACGGAACAGCCTGCTCGTGAAATTAACGTGCAAGTGGCTGAGCACTCCACAGACACGTGTACCCTTAACGTAGTTCTCGGAGATATTCAGCGTGACACAGTGTTACAAGGCTGACCCTTTGAATTACAGGCACAATAGAAACAGGAAGTAAGAGTGAGAGAAAGTTGTGGTGAAAGACTACAGCAGGGTTCGCCACCATCCCCTTCCGGAGCCTCGTGGAGCTTTAGATGTTTTCGCTCAATAAACACTCACAACGCCCGGTCTGGGAATCGAAACCGCGAGTCCGCTGCCCTAACCACTGGGCCATTGTGCCTCCGCGTCCATAATATATAAAAGAGATAACACAGCAACAGAACTCTCCGTTTAAAGAGTATTTTTTTTATTATTATTTCATAGACAAATAAACAACTAAGAACATTAATAACAATAACTGTATAATACACGTGAACTGACTAAAAACAACAAGGACGGAATCTGACTAAGTGCGCTGGCATGGTTCTTCGATGCCTTTTTATTTTCTATCATGTTATTCACTATTTGCTCCAGCATATCCAGAGGGACACGTCCGCTCTCCAGGACAGCGGCGTGGAAGTCCTTCACGTCAAATGCATCACCTACAAAACAAAAAAAAAGACACACATGTATATTTATGTAGATATGTATATATACAACTCCAAAGTAAGATTCAGTAGAGTGAATTATAAAAGTAATGTTTTAAATTAGAAAAGGAGACATCAAATTGGCACTACAATTGTTTTTGTGAACGGACGATATCCTTTATTCTATATTTCTTATAATGTTATGCAATCCAAACAATGTTATGTAATCGTGTCATGATGTATGGAAATGCGTAACAATTTTATAGTCTATTCGCTTTCTCATGATTTGAAAACACCACACACACACACACACACACACACACACACACACAGATGAGATCGTCAAGGCTGGAACCTCTTTGGTCATAGATCTGGCAGATGGGGACTAACCTGAAACTAAATTTTAAAACCATCAATAGTGTAAATCCGAGTGACGGGTTAAACAAAAACTCCCTTAAAAATAAGAACGACAATGTAAAGAAAAAATATGGAAGAACGCATCCATCACTGTACCTAAGGCTTTCTCAGCTTTCTTTCGCAGTTCTAGAATCTTCAGTTCTCCGAATTTATAAGCACAGGCCTGACCCGGGATGGTAATGTAGCGGTCAACCTCAATTGATGCTTGTTTCTCACTGAGGCCTGTGAAGTTGGTCAGGAGATCGATTCCATGCTGCCGAGTCATTCTGAGAGGTTAAAAGAAAAAGAACAAGTGGGTAAGTGGTAAGAAGAGAGAGGGAGGAGATATACATACATGCATGCAGATAATGAGTGAAAGATGAGAGAGTGGGGGAGTGAGGAAGAGCGAGAATGATAGAGAGAGAGAGATCTATATAGATAGAATGAATGGGTGAGCCCGTCTACCAAATCCACTCACAAGGCTTTGGTCGGCCCGAGGCTATAGTAGAAGACGTTTGCCCAAGGAGCGACGCAGTGTGACTGAACCCGGGACCATGAGGTTGGCAAGCAAGCTACTTACCACATAGCCACTCCTGCGTCTATGTATGTCTGTCTTTGCAATCTATTTTCACAAGCTGACTTTTTAAACTTATAATTCCCAAGGAACTGAGATGAAAGCCCTTGAGTACTTACTGTTTTGCATGGATTCCTGTATCAATGACCAGACGATAAGCTCGCAAAAGCTCAAATGCAAAACGACCGATCCTACAACAAAAAATATAATGAAATATGAGAACATGATTTTCTTTTTTAACAAACCAAATAAACCATTTTTTAAAATCTTTTACTTGTTTCACTCATTCGTCTGCGCCCATACTGGGGCATCGTCATAAGACCTTTAGAATAAATACCAAACTTAAAAAAACAAAACTCCATAAGTACTGGGGTCGTTTTGTTCGAGCAAACCTTTTCCAGGCAGTGCCCCAGCATGGCCTCGGCCCATTGACAAAAGAACAAGTAAAAGATTGAAGTTAAAAGGCAGAAATAAGAATCCTTTTATCCCTACCGGTCATAATCGGTTTTGTAAATCCCCATTTCTTCTCCAAGGAACTCCGAGTATAGGCCCCAACCCTGAAATAGAAATCATACGTTTATACAGTTCTATATTCAAGAGATGAGGAATTATGTACATTATTTACGTAATTTATATTTGACGGATAAGTGTTAACAAAAAACAAGATGAGGACAAATATCCGTCAAATGTAAATAATGTTCATACGTTTATGTCTTAATATAACAGTCGACTACTAAGGCTCATGTTTTCTGTAGAGTAATTTTGCTCAATGATTGACTGAGCATACATGGTATCCCAGGCCGTTTAACTCCAACACTGATAAATGTCCTGGGGCGGCCAGTTCATGATTCTGAGCAGGTATTTTACTTTACTGATCCCGGAACATTAAATAGCAATTTCACCTCTGTAGGATTTGAACACAGAACGTGAATATCCAGAACAATTACCGCCAGATTTTATTGGCCAATGCTTCATCATTTTCACCAAATCACCGTCCATGAGTTAGTATTATAATTCATCTGATCCCGGTTTGATGACAGACAAGGGCGATCTCAGTGGTTCAAACGGCTGGATTTGAATCCAGAGCGTAGATACGGCACACTGATGTTTATGTAGAAGAATGACTTACCTCAACAAATGCCGTGTAGAAAGGGAACTGATATGGAATCATGAAATAGTCACTGAGACTGCCTTTGGTCCTCCAAGACTGTTGTTTGGATCTGGCGAGGTAACTGGACTGTAAAGTAAATAGAGTTTGCGTTTTGATAAAGAGAACGTATAAATATATAAATTCATGCATACATGCACACGTACAAAGTGTTTGTTTGTCCCTCCACCATTGCTTTTCAATCGGTGTTGGTGTGTTTACGTCCCCGTAACCTGGCGATTCGGCAAAAGCGACGGATAGAATAAGTACCAGGCCTTAAAATTTATTTTTTTTCAAATAAATACAGAGGTCGAGTCATTCGACTAAAACATTCTTGAAGACGGTGCCCCAGCATGGCCGTAGTGACTGAAGCAAGTACCAAGATAAAAACGATTTGTGAGAATGGTATTGAGATAAGAAACAGATAAAGGGAGATGACGACGACGACGACGACGACGACGATGATGATGATGATGATGGTGATAATGATGATGATGATGATGATGACGATGATGACAACGATGGCATTTTTCACCATTCCACCGTCTGTCAGCACTGATTAGACAGATTTGAGTTCAAAGACATTTCGTTCCCCCACCCACCCTACCCCTTTTTATATCAGTTTGTCCTGCGTGTCCTTTAGTTTAAGATGTGGTGCCAAGATTTAACTGCTATTTCTAAAAGGTCGGGGTGATAAGGTAAAGCTAATGAAAGATAGGGCAATATATTCCCCCCTTTCCCCCCATCCACCCCACTATCCACCCCAGTCACCATTCTACAACCGAGAAACAAACAAACCAAATACCATTTAAGCGCTGCAAGAAATACCGCGGGGGCATTTGGCCCCCGACTCTCTAACAAATCCGTCAATTCAACGTTCCATATTGAACCATTACGTTTATATTGTGAAGGCGCATAGCTCAGTGGTTAGAGCATCGAACTCACAGGCATGAGGCAGTGAGTTCGATTCCCGGACCGGGATGTCTTGAGTTCTTGGGCGAGACACTTTATTGCACGTTGCTCCAGTTCACTCAGCAGTTGAAATGAGCTGTGACGTCACTGGTGCCAAGCTGTATCTAATGATTTTAGCCAACACTCTATACAGTATTGCAGTGACGTTTCCCCGTTCACAGTTACAGAGGGCTTAATGATGGGCGTGGAGCAAAATGCATAAATCATTTAAACAATGCCGGAGAGATAGCTCCAGGTTAAGATTTACTGTTGTTTCGTTTGAAGAATTATCAGAATCGCATGAAGAAGACAAAAGAAACCTACTTGTAAAATTATTGCTTACATAGCCTTAACAATGAGAAACTATGGGCGGGTACGATATGCTATGGAAAGGTCGAATGAGAAAGAGGGTAAACTTTTGGGGTAGTTTATGATGTTATGAAATAACATAGCTAAGAATATAAAAGATGTTCACAGATGTAAAAAAAAAAATAAAATAAAATGAAATAAGATTAAGATAGATTTGAAAAATAAAATAAAATAAAATGAAACAGAATACGATATAATAAGATAAAAAGAAATGGTCTAATAAAATAGTCTGTAGATATATGTTCACTGATATATAAACACCAAGGCAATGTTTGAAACCATGTTATTTGATAACGAAGAATATATAGACTATATATTTAAATGGTTGTATCCTGTCAGTGCAGGATACAAAAAATTGCTCTTTGGTGAGCTGCAAAAGGGAAAGCGCTCACAAGGCGGCCAGAAGAAGCGCTTTAAGGACACACTGAAAGCCTTCAGCATTGACCATGACACTTGGGAGCGGTCTGCTCTTGACAGAGAAAGGTGGTGATCAGCTGTCCACAAGGGTGCCAACACATGCGAGACCAATAGGATCGCTGCTGCAGAAGACCGCAGACAAGCCAGGAAGAACAGAGCTAACAACCCTGTAGCAGGCGCTACCATTCCCTGTCCACACTGTCAAAGACTCTTTCGGGCGCAGATTGGCCTCACTAGCCATCTGCGGACTCACAAAACAAACCCACCCCCACCCCAGGATGACTAGATGGTCGACCCGAGGTTATAATGGAAGACACTTGCCTAAGGTGCCACGAAGCGGGCTATGTATGCTATATGTTTGACGTTTCGAGCATAGATCTTCGTCGGAAAGCAGAAAAGGAAAAACCCAAAGATGGAAAAGTCCAAAGATGGAAAAGATGAAAAAGAAAGTAGACAACGACACACGTGTAGTTACATCCGTAATGATAAGATTAACAGAAAAGTTATTCAATCTGGTAGAGATAACTATTATTTAATAAACGCAATATATATTATTACGAGCTACAAATAATTTCATGCGATGAAAACATCTCAGACAGTATTTTTAAGATGTCTGGTGCCTTCACGCAATGCTCCGCCCGAGGATTGCGTGAAGACACTAGGCATGTTAAAAAATGGTGTCTGAGATGTTTTCATCACATGAAACTATAAGTAGATCATAAAAGTATATATTGTTTACTAAATAATATATGTATATATATATATATATATATATATATATATATATATAT
>NC_069003.1:4655317-4656949 GCF_001194135.2 Octopus bimaculoides
ACGAGGCACATTGACCTTTGTTTGAAATTATCTACCGTTATAATTTGTTTCGTGGCATCCACATACAACAACAACAACAACAACGAGGACAACGACGATGGCGTCGACAACTACGAAGTCGCATCAACAGTATTAATTGCAATTTAACAATTTTAAGTCGCAACAACAACAACATCAACAACAACAGCTTCGGTAAGAAGTTAAATTTTAGTGAAAGAACCTACGCCATGTGAATTTGTTTGAAATCGTCTTCATGTTTACTCAACGGTTATGCATATGCGTGTGTGTTTGTGTGTGTGTGTGTGTGTGTATTTTGTACGTTTGCAAGTCAGTATATGTATATGTATATGTATGTATGCATGTATGTATGTACGTGTTTGTATGCTTATTTGTATATACATATGTATGTGTATACATACATATACATACACACACACATACATAAGTATGTATGTCATTATTAAGTTTTACTTCAAGATTTCTTGCCAATAGAGAGAGATCCAAGGCTCCTTCATTGGAATTTCAACATTAACAGGGCACTTTTGCATGTATGTATGTATGTATGTATGTATGTATGTGTGTATGTATGTATGTATGCAGCTATGTATGTATGTATGTATGTATGTATGTATATCTGCAGATTTGTATGTTTTGCTTTATGCATGTATTCTCATGCATGTACTTGTATATCGAGATAGGCTCATATATATTCATATGATAAACTTCTGAAAAGTTTTACAGATTTTACAGTTCCAGTGATTGACTGAATCCGAGGTCTTCGAATTAACTTTACCACAACTGTGCAGTTTCTCTTCTCTATCGCAAATCATTATATCAGGTCTGTTGTGCTAACATTTTTTTGATGTCTTCACTGGAACATTCCGCCAGTATTCCTTTTCATTGAGTGGCTATGGCTTCTACCATATTGTGGGTTCTTATTTCTTTGTCTGGTAGATCCATTAGAACAAAAAATGGACAGAATTTCTTTAGGTTATATGGTTGCCTTTTGCTTAAGATAAGTGTTTAATTAGTTATTATGTTCTTAATTTTTCCCTTTGTTTTATGATTGGCAAATTTGTTCGCCAAATTTCATTGAGCGAACATATAGACACATGCAGTCATAAAAAATGTTTCTAGTTTTTCCTTTCCACAAACTACACGACACAAGTGTGGTTGGAAGAAAGATAAAAGAAAAACGGTTTATTAAAAGGTTCAAACCTGTTCTGGACGGAAATAACAGCAATGATATAACAACCAGTTAATGATGTGGTTTAATAAATACAAACAAGTTACAGAATATTGGTACGCCTGGCACACCGTGATGTTTAAGAGCATGCGGATTGGTGAAAAAGGTATTCTAAAAATTGAGCTGGTTGGAGAGTTCTAAGAGGTACTAAAGTTGTCAAGAACTCAACTGTCTGTTAAACACACTTGAAATCTGATGAGAACTCTAATGCTAATTTACGAGCATTACAAAATAATTTTGTCATATTAAGATGTTAAAAATGCCATAATAGGAAACGTGAAAACCAGAAGACACTGTTTTAACTTTATTCAACTGTTATATTATTCCCTCACTCTCTCTCTCCGTATACATACATACATACATATATATATATATATATATATATA
>NC_069003.1:4657067-4661393 GCF_001194135.2 Octopus bimaculoides
GTATATGTGTGTGTGTGTGCATGTGTATATACATGTATATATATATATATGTGTGTGTGTGTATATATAGATATATAGATATATGTAGAGAGAGAGAGAATGAGAGAGAGTGAGAAAGAGAGAGAGAGAGAGTGAGAGAAAGAGAGTGAGAGAAAGAGAGTGAGAGAGAGATGAAGAGAGGGAAAAAAGAGAGTGAGAGAGAGAGAGACAGACAGACAGAGATATATACATATATACATATATACATATACAATACACACACACACACACACACACACACACACACACACATATATAATCATGTGTATGCGTGCGTGCGTGCGTGCGTGCGTGCGTGCATGTGTCTATATGTGTATGCGTACGTTGGGTCTGCAATATGTCAGTAATTATAATGGTCTCCATTTCTTTAGTAGAGACAGAAGTTTGTTCTAGTTATAATATTTATTGCTCAGATACAACGAATAATCTTTTATGTCTAGCTGCAAGCTGTTTCACGTTGGCCATTATTGCAGAAAGCAACAAAAACAACAGGAGATCACTGAGGCTAATTACTCAGTAACGCTATCTGCATAAAAATAGAATAGCCAAGAGGAAGTAGCGACTATTAAATAATCAGTTTGAAATTCTCCATCACAAGACCCAGTTCTTGTTGTGTTGTTTCATTTTGTGTGCCTCGATGACCCCCGAGAGCTATGTCAGTGAAGGGCAAGCCCCTACTTGAGGTGCTCATGCGTAACAGGCCAAAGAAGAAAAGGACTGTCTTATAAGGACCGTCTCTCCCGTGAGGTAAAAATTGGTTTGAATAAGGGAAAAACCTTTACCTAGAAAAAAAAAGTTACAGAAGCATGGGTAACATTTGAAAACCAAGGCTTGGGAGAAGAAGGCCTTTCGTCAGGGAAACATATGACCCGTCACAGCCTGATCTGAAAGCCTTCTATCCTTTGTTTCTCCTGTTTGTCCATGTGATGTACAGCACATATTTCCCTAGTATCCGTGCCAGGAACACACATATAGTATCTAAAGGTAAATCTTTTTTTCTTCTGATGATATTGTGCTCAAGTCACATAAATGTAAATTTAATGTTTATTGATTATAAATAGAAACGGCTGTAAGTGAAGATGACCAATTTGCTGTTTATAATAAACAATTATTAACTTCCAAATCACTATTTCCTTCTTCTTTTAAACATACGCACACGCACACACACAGATAGATAGATAGATAGATAGATAGATAGATAGATAGATAGATAGATAGATAGATAGATAGATAGATGGATGGATGGATGGATGGATGGATGGATGGATAGATAAATAGATAGATAAGATAGATTGATGGATAGATAGCTACATATATACATACATACATATATACACGCACAAACACATACATACAAACACATACATACATACATACATACATACATACATACATACATACATAGGTACGTACCGCATTTTGGAGCTGAAAAGATTTGTCTCTCCTTATGGACGCCATATATTCAGCAATACTTCCCTTAAAATTCTGTTTATTCATTATCTGAAAAATGAGAAAATGTCCAGCTTTACAGAAGGCAAACTCATCGTAGAACTGAAGAGTAACTCATTTTGCTAAGGAGTTATGCGGAAAACTTGAATGATGTGATGTTTAAGAAAGCGAAGTTGTGCGCAGGTCGCTCATCCCGTGATCTATCCAGAGACTCTCCATTCCACGTGTCTCAAACAGAACAGGTGGAGACAAGAGGGATGGGTCGTCGCTGAAGAGGTCATGGGATTTGTGACGAAAGATTTTCACACAATGCATATAAAGTAAGAACAATAATGAATCTGAAGTGAAGAACGAATATACAGTGCGTGTGTTTATTTGGCAAAAATGTAATAAATAAATAAGAATAAAATAAATGAAATAAAAATGACCATCCCGAAATATCACAATATTTGTTTCAACACACGATTTCTCATCAGGAATCTTGCAAAGCAAATACATAAATGTATCATTCATCAGTTTATATATTAGGTTGTCCGGAAAGTTCTGTTTTTTTTTTTTTAATATGCAAAAAGGAATATAGTTCCTGAACCGTACTTTTAGGAACTCCCAACTCCTCTGCAAGCTCTCTAGTCGTGATATTTGAGCTTTCTTCGATTTTTGCCTTCAAAATATCTTCAATTTGAAAACTAAACTCTCCAGCTTTAAATTTTGCAAGCCACCTTCGGATAGTTTATTCACCTACAGCATCATCACTATAAACATCACAAATGTCTTTGCAAGTTTTTGCAGCATTTCCTCCTTTTTTTAGAAAGGAAAAACATTACAACGTGAATATAAAATATTCGGTTATCCATTTCAAATGTCAATAAAGGGTAACCGGAATGAAAAATAAATCTATTTTTAGTCTGGAACAAAGAAGAGAGGCTCTACAACTTCAAGCAGAGCCAAAAGTTTAACTGTGTTACGTTTCAGGTGTGTTCAATGAAGCGTTAAAAGATTTAGCTTAAAAACGCTCAGAACTTTCTGGACGACTTAATATCATATAATCGATAAAGAGAGACTTGGGGATCGAAACAAGGATAAACAACTATAAAAAGGGCAAATAAACTTACGGCCTTTACACGTTTTTTAATTCTTTTTGCTTCATCGAGACCCAGTTGGTGCACACGGTCCGCAGTGACGTTACTGTCAAGATGCCATCTTAAGTATTGTTGGTACATGTCTTTATGCCAAGCGTTTATAGAAATGTCCTCCCTTGTCGCCGGCAGGTATTCCTGATAACGAAAAGAAAAACAAACTCTATGGAATATCTGTACATACATACATACACACATATATACATTAACACATATGATGATGATGATGATGACGACGACGAGGAAGAAGAAGGAGGGTGAAGAGAACATGACGGTACTCACGGATTTTATGAAGTTCAGAAATTCTCCATAAGCGACCATCGCCCTTGAAATGGTCTCATTGCCTTTTGTCTCTAATTTGACTCTGTCAAATCAAAATTGAAAGGGAATTCATTCTAATTAGCTTTCAGTAAAATATTATCACACACACAGACATACACATATACACAGCCATATATACGCGCACACACGCACACACGCACACACTTATACTCACAAAAAGATTGCATATATCTCCAACAACATTCACACATTTATATATATATATATATATATATATATATATAATTCAATAATAGGACGAATTCTTTTACAAGAATTTATCAAGTAGCTAGCGTGAAAAAACCCTCATAAGGGAAAAAATCCATCATTTATTCCCGAAATGCCCTTATATAAATATATATATATATATATATACATATATATATATATATATGACATTAAAAATAAGAATGGGGAGTTATATATCCTCAAAGCTTGTTTATTGCAGTATTATATACAATATCTTCATTTTAAATATATAGAAATAGATTAAATACGCTTGAGTAAGAAAACGAAAGGGAAAATAACAGTTATACATTGAAGTAGAGACGAAGTAAAAGTGAGAAAGTGGCACAAAAAGGTAAAAGGTTAAAGACAAAAAGTGAGAAAAAGAAAAGGAATAAAGATTTATAACGAAACAAAATAAATGGGAAACAGAATAAAGACAGGGAAATAGAAAGAGAGGAAAAGAGAATGAAACAGAATAGGAATGAAATGCGAAAAAATCAGGAGGAATAGTAGAACGGTCACGGACATGAACTACAGTCATCATTCGCCATATCGCGGTTCATCTATCACGCCCTCAGTACATCGCGGATTTTTCTGGCTAATATATGTAAATTTATATCGCGGTCTCCTCGGTATATTGCGGGTTTCTGCGGTTGATAGGGATTTATATTTATTTTAGATTTTAATCATTTCTGTGGTAAAATAAGCATTTTCACGCTTAAGAGTTAATAAATTAATGAATAAAAATACAGTACAGTACTGCACTGTATAACACATTAATTAGAATATCTTAAAAGAAAATACGTAGTGTTCCGTAGATGAGTAAACAAAGAATCGCATATACTGTATGGAAAACGAAACTCGGGAGGCGAGTGTGTGGTGTTTTACATTTATAATCCTTTCTACTATAGTCACAAGGCCTGAAATTTTGGGGGAAGGGGCAACTGGTACTTAATTTATCAACCTCGAAAGGATAAAAGGCAAAGTCGACCCCAGCGGAATTTGAACGCAGAACGTAAAGACGGAGAAAATGTCGCTAAGCATTTTGCCCGAGGTGCTAACGATTCTGTTTTGCATTTATAATAAAATAAATATATCCAAATTATAAAAATAGTAAAAAAAAATGGAGTACAGTACTGTTTGTACTTCGTGG
>NC_069003.1:4661743-4663018 GCF_001194135.2 Octopus bimaculoides
AGACAGACAGACAGAGATTACCATATCTATTAATTGACCATAACTGACAAACATTTCCCTTCTCTTCATACACAAAGAGAGAGAGAGAAAGAGAGACGGAAAGAGAAAGAGAGAGAGGGAAAGAGAAAGAGAGAGAGAGGGAAACAGAAAGAGAGAGAGAGAGAGAGAGAGAGAGAGAGAGGGAAAGAGAGACAGATAGACAGACAGATGGAGAGAGAAACAGAGGAAGAGTCATTGCTATTTATTAATTGAACATGATGAATAATAAACGCTTTTTCTCTCCTCATACACATAAAAGGGGATGCGTTCACACATCATAAACAAAGAAAGAAAAAAAGAAATAAAGGGACACAGAGACTGAATGAAAGAGAGAGAGGGAGAGAAAGAGAGAGACAAACAGAGGGAGACGGAGAGAACAGGAAAAAGATTAGAACATCTGATGTCAAATATGTCAAAGTCGAATTGGTGACGTCAAATAGCCGGCGCCAAAACTGCTGTGCCAAAACATCTCATACCTATAAATATATTGGTAGAGGACCGAATAGGAAGAAAGAAAGAAAGAAAATGTAGGATGGTGAAGGCGAGAGGGAGGAAATGTATTATAGTTTGTAAAATAGAGTTGAAAGAAACTCATACATTTTTACACAATGTGTTAAAAGACAATAGAAACGATCAGTAAGAGTCGCCATAAGATTAATACCGAAATGAAGAAAACGATTGGCAGAGAGGGAAGAGAGGACGAGAGGGAAGAGAGGACGAGAGGGAAACAGAAGATGAAAGAGAGTGAGAACGAGATAATTATTGATAGAAATAAATGCTGATCGATATTTAACTAAAATAAATTGAAACGGTGTATAAAAATCAATACACAAAAACAGATTCGAGGTAGTTTTCCGATAATGAGAAAAACAGAAGTCAATTATCCAATAGGTTTCATACGAAATGCCTTTCATCATCACATAGCTAATATATAAAGCCTTTGGCACAAACATACGGGTTAAGAAGCAAAACTCAATAACTATGTATGCGCTCTCTATAGTACTTCAAGGGTTTTCCAGTAACGATCAAAGAATTTCTAAGTAATTCTATTTGTTGTCGTACAATAAAATAAGACTGTTGTTAGAATAATTTTGAAATAGACTTGGTTTTGGTGACGACATATGGAAATGAACTCACGCCTAAAATGTGGCAAGTTAGACAGAAAAGTTAACACGGACAGTTTCTTTTCATTTAGACAAACAGCAGTATCCAGATTGTCTAGAATATCGTTTGAGA
>NC_069003.1:4663347-4665132 GCF_001194135.2 Octopus bimaculoides
ATATATATATATATACACACACATGTGGTAAGAAGTTTGCTTCCCAACCATATGGATTTGGGTTCAGTCTCGCTGCGTGACATCTTGGGCAAGAGTCTTTTATTATAGCTTCAAGACAAACAATGCCTTGTGCGTCGATTTAGTTGACAAAAACTGAAAGATGCACGTTGTGTGTGTGTGTTTGTGTCTTTTTGTGTTTTTGTGTATGCGTGTGATATGTTTGTGCCTGTCCTCTACCGCTTCACGACCGCTGTTGGTTTACTTACATCTCCGTAACATAGAGGTTCGCAATAGAAACCGATAGAATTAGCTCCAGACTTAAAATATAAAAACTGGCGTCGATTTGTTTGACTTAAATCCTTGAAGGCGGTGCCCCAGCATGGTCGCAGTCTAATGACTGAAACAAGTACAAAATAAGAGGCAAAAAAACATTATTATCATCATTATTACTGTTGCTGTGGTTATTCTCAGTGGCGGATTAGGTATGCTGTGGCTTCTAATGCGCCGACACGCCCTTACGTTACGTCATCTGCAACGATTTCTGGACGGTGAGCGTGTGTGGCCTCCATTTGTGGGGCTCGTCTTTCCGCAGCTCATCTCCTTGATTGAGTTGCAGTCATGGGTGAAGAAAAGACCGGGAATACATCAACTATTAAAGGAACTGTTTCTGTTTTTAGGTTCCACATTCGAGTTACCTCTACTTTCAGGTTTTTGTATTTTGAAAGTATCTCCGTTTCTTTTAGGGGTACATTGTCATCTGTTGGTATTGATACATCGATTAGAAAGCAGATTTTGCTTGATGATCTTTGACAACTATATCGGGTATATTAGCCTTGATTTCTCTATCCGCATGTATTGGCTTATCCCATATTATGGTTGCTTTTTCATTTTCCGTAACCTTTTTTGGGGTGTGCCCAGACCAACTTTTTTCCGATGTCATTCCATAGTGTTGGCATAGCTTCAGGTGTATATAGGCCCCAACTCTGTCGTATCTGTGGATATATTCTTTCTTAGCCAGGACTGGGCAACCAGAGACAATATGATTTATTGTTTCTTCCCCATCACCATACACACACACACACACACACATATATGTTTCCATGTATGAGATTCTACGTGCGTATGTATGTGTGGTGTGCATACGTAAGTGAAGAGAATTATGTACATGTCTGTATGTTTTCCTTTTTTTTTTTTTACTTTTGAATATTTAAATCCTTCCAAGAAGAAAAGAGATGGTTTGTAACCAGGAAATGAAGTTCCAGCACAAGAATTTGGATACGTATGTTTACATGTACACACATACGTACATACATACAAACAAACACTCACATACAGCATGATAATGTATGTACGTATATAGCATGTATATATATGTATGTGTGAATATGTGTATGCTTTTGAGCATGTATCTATGTTTGTGTGCATCTTCGTGTGAACATAAGAAGGTATATATTTGTGTATAGGTCATTATGCATATGCGTATGTGTGCGTATGCATATGTGTGTGTGTGTGTGTGTGTGCATGGATGTGTATACAATATGTACGTACGTATGTATATGCATATATTTGCATATATGTCTAGATGTGTGCGTCTGTCTCAGCTAAGATAACTACATGTCGAAAAATATGTGCAATGTGTGTGTACATGTATGTGTGTGTATATGATGGTCTGTGTGTGCGTGCGTGCGCATAAATGGTCGTATGTATATATCTGCTAGAGTGTACATAATGTAAAAAGCAGGTGTGTGTATATATATATATATATATATATATATATATATATAT
>NC_069003.1:4665142-4665595 GCF_001194135.2 Octopus bimaculoides
TATATATATATGTATGTATGTATGTATGTATGTATATATGTATATATATACATATATACAGAAATAGAAAGTAAATTAAAGGAACAAAGAAATCTATATATACGCATGTATGAGGGAGTGGTGTAGTTTATGTATATTTTTGTCTCTTATCTACTTCATTAAATCTGATGACGTCATTGTGTTATTAAGTACACTTTGTCTCTTTATATATATATACACACGCGCGTGTTCCCACCTATACATGCATCCCCACACATTTATAGACGCGTAAACATACACACAGACGCATAAGTGTAACTACCTACATACATTTACTTATGTATACATATACTTACTTACCTACCTACCTACCAACCTACCTACCTACCAACTTACCTACCTACCTACCTACCTACCCATGTATCTATCTATCTATCTATCTATATATATATATATATATATATATATATATAT
>NC_069003.1:4665811-4669204 GCF_001194135.2 Octopus bimaculoides
CTGAGTTTATACGTATGGATGTAGTTGTGTATATATCTATGTATATACATAATATTTATATGTATGTATATATAGATGTGTATATATTTATACATTTATATAAATTTATATAAATTTACACACATATATATATATAGACAGAGAGAGAGAGGGGAGAAAGAGGGAGAGAGAGAAGAGAGAGAATGAGAGAGGCGAGAGGGGGAGAGAGAGGGAGAGAGAGAGAGGGAGAGAGAGAGAGGGAGAGAGAGAGAGAAATGAGCAGCATGTGAATATGTCTGTATATATGCAAAGAACATACCAGTATAAATGGACATAAACGCATCGTACACACATGCATATATACACTCGTATAGACAAATGTTTTGTATACAAGTGTAATGACATGTACAAAAACATAAATATATATAGGCACAACATATACACACATGTGTGTGTGTGTATGCATAAACAAAATATATAGTTATGTACCTGTATGTGTGTTTATATATATATACACAAGCACATTCAAACACATACACACAACACACACGCTCACACACACACACGCTCACACACACACGCATATATATATATATATATATATATATATATATATATATATATATACATACTCACACATGCACATACACGCATACGTACGCATATACATACATACATCCATACAGATATTCATACACACTTGCATGTATACACATAAACACGCGTTGATCAGGATACATTTTAAATGTCAAAGAAGCAATTTTTGTCTAGTAAACGGCATCATCTTCATCATCATCATCATCTCCATCGTCATCATCATCACCATCACCATCATCATCACCATCACCATCATCATCATCATCATCACCATCATCATGCTTGCGTCGTTGTTTTTGTTGTGATTGCTGCTATTATGTTTTAAACGAGTTGTTTCGAGTTTCGCTCAGAGACCACAGGAAACGTTCTACCCCGACGGTTATGATATTTTTTTCAGGAAAAGGGGACCAAATACTGGGAATTAAGATTCCTTTGAAAGTTTATTCGAATATTTGCGAATTTGCGGGCGGCGAGTTGGCAGAGTCGTTTGCGAGCAGGATAAAATACTTAGCAGTATTTCGTCCGAACTTACGTTCTGATTCGTTTAAGGACGTCTTCGTTTAAGAATGACTTCGTTTAAGGACTTTTTCGTTTAACGACGTCTTCGTTTAAGAATGACTTTGTTTAAGGGCGCTTCGTTTAAGGACGTCCTCGTTTAAGTACCTCTTCGTTTAAGGACATCTTCGTTTAAGAATGACTTTGCTTAAGGGCGTCTTCGTTTAAGGACCTCCTCGTTTAAGTAAGTCTTCGTTTAAGGACTCCTTCGTTTAAGGTCGCCTTCTTGTATCTGCTAATGCACAGACTTGTATTAAATTTATCACTCTATGAAGAGCATCGAAAAAAAATGGGTAATGATGTTGTGTGAAGCTTAATATCTGATGACAAAGATGAACTGCATTTCGCAAAACAGGAAAGACATAATCCAGACAATGGCATTATCCACAGAAAAAATTTATTACATAAAGTATTTGGCAGTGTGTAAGATGCACTTTCGCATATGACAAGCCCTTAAAGTTTCGTGGAACTATATTTTAAGGAAAAAAACCCTAAGAAATTTTGTATTTCATCTTGCACTCTATAACTTTTGCATCCTATTCGAAAACGGTCGCATTTAGCAATAGAAAAAAAAATGGCGCGTTTTTTTACATCGGAATATTCGCTAGATAGTCTTGTAGATAAATATATCGATGTTTGGTTTATAGTCTAATACGATATTGAGAAGAGCATGTCAGTGCAGGAAGGTGGAGCGTTAAAGAAAAAGGAAACATTTTGGGAAATAGGTCTGGATTTTTAGGGTCACCCAACTGGAATAATAAAACCAACAACGACAGCTACAATAATATCAGCACCTCCACCACCACCACTACCACCCACGTCGTCGTCATCATCATCATCATCATCATCAACAACAACAACAGCTTCTAGCTGTCATACATTCTGCTTTTTCAATGCGTCTTTTCCACGACGACGACGACTACCACCACCACTGCGATCACAACCAAAAGAACTACTACTACTACTACTACTACTATCATCACCACCAAATGCGTTACTATTTCTGGCACAACTACCACAATAGCGACCATTACAATTATCCCTGTAATTACTCTTACCACAACACATACTACAACCACTACCAAAACCAGCACGACCAATATTACCACCACCACCATCACCACCACCACAAGACCCACCACAAGACCCACCAACATGACTATGTCTACACGTGTTACTATGTCTGCAGAAACCGGGCAATTGCGTACACCCCGCCTTCGTATATTTCGTTGAAGTCATACGGTGGCGAAACATTTGGAAACAGAAGCTAATTGTGCATTAATTATTACAGACAGTGTAGACGTATATATATATATATATATATATATATATACAGAGAGAGAGATACATACATACATATATATATACATTCATACACACATACGTACGTACATACCTACATGCACACGCACATACATATTTGAATATATATATATATATATATATATATGTGTGTGTGTGTGTGTGTGTGTGTGTATGTATATATATATTACATATATATATACATATATATATATTCATGCATATACATATATATAATATATATAATATATACATATAATATATACACATATATATAAGATATATATATATGTTGAATATATAAATATTTATATATACCATACATACATATACATACACACACACACACACACACACACACACATATATATATATATGTATGTATGTATGTATGTATGTATGTATATATGTGTGTGTGAGTGTGATCTAATCTGCTTAATAAGTGTATATGACATAAACAGTCACACTGCCGCCGCCATGAACGAGACGATTATCTTCGCATCACTGAGAATAATAATGATGATGATTAATTATTAGAATCATTTATACACACACACACACACTCACACACACAAAGCGGTGCCTTTATAGCATGTATTTGTGGTTATTAGTTAGTTATAAGGGAAACCTAATGCGTGATTTGTAGAGTTTATTACAGTATAAATTAACACAATCAACAAGGCAGACGACGATTCATCGTGAGATTACGTCATAATCTCGCAAATCAATCATCTGACACACAACTTTCCGTTTGTTGTGAATATGGCCGTAGGGATGTGTTTTTGTTTTTTCTTTTCATATTCCCGATGAGTGAATTACGCAAGGATTTTTAGCGACCCGAAGGAAAGTTTCGCGGCTTTCCCTGTCTATCGTGATTTGCATGTGTATATGTGTGTGTGTGTGTATGTGTGTGTGTGTGTGCGTGTATATATATATATATATATATATATATATATATAT
>NC_069003.1:4670734-4673045 GCF_001194135.2 Octopus bimaculoides
TATATATATATATGTTTATATATATATACATGGACATGACAGATGGAAATTGATACTCCATAAAACATCGTTTATGTTTATTTTAACTTGAAAAGATTTATATTTGTTATTAATTGACATGTTTATGCTTCAGGTTCTTTATGTGACTCTTTAATCATTCCACGTACAAAAGAAGCCTTGGAGGTGTCTGAATTTCAAAGAGGCCGCATCGTGGATCAATCTGAAGGTAGATTGTGGGTCACCGTAAAATAGCAGAAGACATTGGGACCCTGCTTTTTACAGTCAATAAAGTGATTGTTCAATTCACCAGAGAAGAGAAGGTGCCCACATCACCTTACCTAGGACGGCCAGAGACCTTTTACAGGACCCGTCGCTTTATTAAGCGAAATGTGGAGGATAATTCTTATTGCAAGACTTCTGACATTGCAGATCAAGTTGATGTCAGTCCCAGAACAGCTGTCAGGTATCCCCACAAACTTGGCTACTATGGCAGAGCAGAAAGAGGGAAGCCACATCTTCGACCAACCAATATAAAGCGGAGAAAAGATCGGGCCAGTGAAATGGTTAAGAGGCCACAAGCATTTTGGGACACTGTCATATTCTCTAATGAGTCCAGATTTGCTGCATTTTCTCACAATGATCGAGTGTGGGTCTGGAAACTCTATGATCAAGAATTTGACGTGAAATGATTGCAGTCAACAATGAAACACAGCAGTTATTCTGTGATGGTCTGGAGAATAATTTGAAGCAATGGTTGATCAGAGCTGGTGGAGTTCGGGAAACATAAACTCAAATAAATGTCCATATTGATAGAAACTGAAGGAAAAAAGGCAATGAGAGAAGGAGAGGGAAAGAGATAATGAAAGATAGTGAAATAGATATTAAGAGACAAAGAGAGAGAAGAGAAGTGAGAGAGAGAGAGAGAGAGAGAGCAGGAAAGAGAGATAGACAAGAAAGATAAATGAGGGAGAGAGAATGAGTAAAAGAGATAAAAAGAGAGAAGGGTCTTACTTTTCTTCTAAGGAGATCTTTAACTTTTTAATATACTGCATGAAAGTATTGATAAAGCTGTCTTCAGTCTTATTCAAATTATCTTCCATAATTTCAATTACAGGAATCTGCAGAGAGATAGAAAAACATGTATCAATATCTCATGTGGAAGGGTTGATAATCGCTAAGAATTGACTTCATGAAACCGTTGGTAGCCTTGTTATCCAACAAATAAAGGATATATATCCACCAACACATTTATTCTCCTTATCTGATATTAGCGTGTCGTATTAAGGATGAAATGAACGGGTATTTTGGTTACTACTACACATGTAACAAATTTTAATTAGAATTCGGGGGCATTATATAACTTGACATGTAACAGTATGCAACAGAATATGAATATAACAGTATGTAAGGTGGTGTTTACATAAAGGGCCACTTCTTCAAGCAATACAACTAGTACTTAATTTATCGACCCCGAAAATTTGAAAGGCAAAGTCGACCTCGGCGGAATTTGAACTCAGAACGTTAAGACTGACGAAATGCTGCTAAGCAATATTCCCGACGTGCTAACGATTCTGCCAGCTCTCGCTGCCTTAACGGAGACTAAATATAACCAGTACGGGTGCAACAATAACATCTGGAAATGATCGGTGTAATAACAACATGGAAGTGGGTTCTTACCATGGATACGTTATGTTGAGTTCGCTTTAGCGATATTGCCTTTTCCATCAATTTCTTGTATTGCGTTATCTGCAAAGTAGAGAGAGAGGGACAAATATTGAATTTAGACTTGTAAAAGAAATGCTGTTGGTTTTGAATAGAGAAGCAACGAGAGAAAACGAGAGAGAGGGAGAGGGGAAAAAGAGAGAGAAAGAGAGAGAGAGAGAGAGAGAGAGAGAGAGAGAGAGAGAGAGAGTGAGAGTAGGATGGGAGAATGAGCTGCAGAAAATGAACGCACACACACATATATATACATATTTACATACACACACACACACAGAGGCACACACGCACACACACACATACACACACACACACACATATATATATATATATATAAACCTTGGGAGGTGCATTATGCCAGTAATAATAAACACACGCACTGGTTAGGTCCTTTATTGTTATTGTTCAGTATTGTTCGTGTTGTTATTTCTTTTTTTTTTTTTCGTCTTTAACACGAGCAATATTGAACAATAACAATAAAGGACCGAACCAGTGCGTGTGTTTATAATTACTGGCATGATGCCCCTCCCAAGGTTCAACAGTATTTCTTTCAATACACGAATTCTCATCAAGAATCTTGCAAACCAAACAA
>NC_069003.1:4673277-4675703 GCF_001194135.2 Octopus bimaculoides
ATATATATATATATATATATATATATAGTGGAGGCGCGTGGCTTAGTGTTTAGGGTATTCGGCTCACGATCGTAAGATCATGAGTTCAAATTCAGGTGACGCGTTGTGTCCTTGAACAAGACACTTTATTTCACGTTGCTCCAGTCCACTCAGCTGGCAAAAACGAGTAGTATCTGTATTTCAAAGGGCCGGCCTTGCTACACTCTGTGTCACGCAGTATCTACCCGAGAACTACGTTAAGGGTACACATGTCTGTGGAGTGCTCAGCTACTGACACGTTAATTTCACGAGCAGGCTGTTCTGTTGATCGTATCATCTGGGACCCACGTCGTCGTAACTGATATATATATGTGTGTGCGTGTGTGTGTATGTGTGTGTGTGCGCATGCGTACGTTGTGCTTCTTATATGTTGTCCTTGCTTCTATGAAAATTGCAACAATCACGGCGGACGTTCAAACTGACATATGGAGCCATTCAGTAGTCTTACCAGTTCTGGAATCGAATCTGTTATTTTGAAGATAGTGTTGAGGTTTTCCTCAGATTCCTCATCACCAACAAGGCGAAACAACCCTAGAATTGGAGGGGGGTTCGGTTCCAGAAACGATGTCGGAGTTAATGCCCCATATCTGTTGGAAAAAAAGAAAATGAAAAATTGTTAAAATCAATTTTACGTTGATGCTGTCAATATTCCTTTCTACTCTAGGCAAAAGGCCCGAAATTTGGTGGGAGGGGTCCAGTCGATTAGATCGATCCCAGTACGCAACTGGTACTTAAGTTATCAACCCCAAGAGGATGAAAAGCAAAGCTGACCTCGGTGTAATTTGAACTCAGAACGTAACGGCAGACAAAATACCGCTAAGCATTTCGTCCGGCGCGCTAACGTTTCTTATTTCTTTACTGCCCACAAGGGGCTAAACATAGAAGGGACAAACAAGGACAGACAAAGGGATTAAGTCGATTACATCGACCCCAGTGTGTAACTGGTACTTAATTTATCGACCCCGAAATGATGAAAGGCAAATAAATCGTAGCAAATAAATGTCTAGTTCTCACAACTGGTATGACCCACAATAACATTAATTTTCACATATTGAGGACGCCACAGACTTTCCAAACGTATTTCTATGCAAAAGACCTCCGTCTGCAACATCTGGTAACCCAAAGGCTGTTTTCACGAATGATGCAAATCCTGGCAACGATTCTATTTAAACTTGTACTTTATGAGTATTTGGAAAGAGGCACCCGCTGTTTATCCTTCTTTGAAACAGCGTGCCACCAAAGGCAACAGACGTTTACTTTTTTGATGTATATGGACAATAAATAGAATAGAAAAGAAAACACACACACACACACACATACAGATAGATAGATTGAGGCATACATATAGACTTATCTACCTACCTATCTTCCTACATTTCTCTCTCTCTCTCTCTCTCTCTCTACCTACTAGCTACCTACCTCTCTCCCCCTCGCTCTCCCTATCTATCTATATCTGTATATAATTTCATATTACGTATTATCTGAACGCACATGATCTAATGACTAAGGTGTTGCTCTCGCAATCGCAAAAATCGTGTTTTCGATTCCTAACCTGGCAGTGAGTTCTGTTCTTGAGCAAAATACTTCATATCACGTTACTTCAGTCCACTCGACGGCAAATGAGCAGCCCTGAGATGGTGTCCTGCTCGGAGGAAATGTATCTCTCTCTCTCTCTCTCTCTCTCTCTCTCTCTCTCTCTCTCTCTCTCTCTCTCCCCATATATATATATATATATATATATATATATATATATATACGTATATATGTATGTATGTATATGTATATGTATAAACAAATGAATCGATCGTCTGGTATTTCTACAATTGCTTTAAGAATCTCTATTGTGACACAGTCAGTTTATGCTGTTTGCACAAGCCCCATAAAATAACGTAATATATTACGTAGCTCTCAAGTTATCAGGCTAATCACATGAATAAGCAAGCAGTGACTCATTGATTAATCGACAGATCATCGCTGAATACTTTTGAATGCTACTGAAACTGTATTATGAAACATCATTGAACCTCTCTTTATGCATATATTTTGTGTTTTGATAATAGGTGACTTAACTGTCGATTTGGTGTCATTCAGTCTAGCCAATTTGTAGCATGCCTCGGTCCTTTATCGTTACCGAAAATCATATATATATATATATATATATATATATATATACATGCGAGCGCGCATACACACACGCACACGCACGCACACATATAGGTATAATTATACATGCATATATGTACAGTTTTCTTTATACATGTATACATACAAGTATACATAAATAATACACATATTTATACGTATACATAAACACATATATATATGTATTTGTATATACACACGCACATATATGTATATATATATATATATATATATATATATATATA
>NC_069003.1:4675817-4676737 GCF_001194135.2 Octopus bimaculoides
TATATATATATATATATATATATATATATATATATATATATATATATAATCACACATACACACATATCTAAACAATTCTATGTATCCATACACACATATGTATATATTCCTTAATCAACAATATATATAGACATATACATACTTGTGTATGCGTGTGTGTACATATATGTGTATGTGTGGATTGTTTTATATGTCCGTTTGGTGTGCTGATAAAATAGCAACTGTTCAAATATCTCGCAGTTGCTTTAGTTTCTTATCTACATTTTTTCTCCTCTTATCTTTGAAGTTCTGAAAACCTTTTTAGTAATAACAGGTGTACGCAATTCTCAGGTGTGTTTTATGATGTAGGTGAGAGTATGGTCTAGTTTCAGGTGGCGGAATATTACAAGTCCTACAATGTTATCTGAAATATTTCTGGTGTGGCACACTGCGTTAGGAGTGTTGTACCTGTTGCGGTCATAGTTGCTGTGGCTGTTATTGTTGTAGTTGTTTAAACGAAAGTCAGATATAGTCAGGCAAACCTGATGATCTATAAAACATACCATCTTTTGAAGTAGTGTAATCTAGCTTAACATATTCTAATGTATTCGGGTTTTTAAAAAAGATATTTGAGTGCAATTTAATACAAAATGTTTTTACAATTTCTAGCTAGTCCAAAGAAACATGTAAACGCCTATTCGTAGAAACCAAATTAATTAATGATGCGAAACACGAAGATAACGATGAAAGACACTTTTTCAAAACAGAAACATGAAATTGTGAGTAAACAACCGTTGAAAGCCATGTTCCACATTTCATGCTGTTGTTGTTTTTGCTGTTGTGGTTGTTATTGTTATTATTATTATTATTATTATTATTATTATTATTATTATTATTATTATTATTATTATTATTATTATTATTATTATTATTATTATTAT
>NC_069003.1:4677771-4682467 GCF_001194135.2 Octopus bimaculoides
CTTAGCGGTATTTCGTCTGTCTTTATGTTCTGAGTTCAAATTCCGCCGAGGTCGACTTTGGTTTTCATCCCTTCACGGTCGGTAAATTAAGTACCAGTTGCGTACTGGGGTAGATGTAATCGACTGCCCCCCCCCCACACACACACACTCCAGAAATTTCAGGCCTTGTGCATAGAGTAGAAAAGAATATAATATATACATAAACGATGGGCTTCTTTCCGTTTCCGCCTACCAAATGCACTCACAAGGCTTTGGTCGAGATGAGGCTTTAGTGGAAGACATCTGACTAAGGGGCCATGCAGTGGAATTGAACCCAGAACCATGTGGCCGGGAACAAAGCTTTTTAGCGCAAAGCGACGCCTATATATACAAGAGTTAATTATGTCCAATTCCCGCAAATAACAGAAAATCATCATGAAAAAATTCAACCTTATCATATTACAGCGCCTAGAATCTAATTAGATCGTTATCGTATCGCTTTTCACAAAAGATAGTGTTAAAATGGTGAGGAAGATATGGACTGTACACATCTGCCATTTTAAACGGTGAGATTCACCTTTGAAGGGAGAGAGAGAGATTGAAAGAGGGAGAGAAGGGGTTGGAGGTAGGATCCACTGTGTAGGAACTTAATGCTGAATTGACAAAAGAAATCCTCAGCTACTTGCACATAGGAAAAAAAATACTCTGTTCAAAATGGAGAGATCGACGTAGTTACTCGATCTGCTAAAAATGATGGCCACGTTCCCTCCCAAATTACAGCCTGTTTGTCGTCATAAAATGTTTACTCGCTTTTATTTATAGCTCTGTCTACTTCGAGTTCCTTCAGTTCCACCGTTAAAAACGAATTATTTCAAGTATCTCGATGTTTCTAATATATATGTTGGCACTCCATCGCTTACGACGTCAAAGGTTCCAGTTGATCCGATCAACGAAACAGCCTGCTCGTGAAATTAACGTGCAAGTGGCTGAGCACTCCACAGACACGTGTACCCTTAACATAGTTCTCGGGGATATTCAGCGTGACACAGTGTGACAAGTCTGACCCTTTGAATTTCAGGCACAACAGAAACAGGAAGTAAGAGAAAGTTCTGGTGAAAGAAGAGTACAGCAGGGTTTCGCCACCATCCCCTGCCGGAGCCTCGTGGAGCTTTAGGTGTTTTCGCTCAATAAACACTCACAACGCCCGGTCTGGGAATCGAAACCGCGATCCTATGATCGCGAGTCCGCTACCCTAACCACTGGGCTATTGCGCCTCCATCGATGTTTCTAAATACCTGCGCTAAAATATAAGGACGAAGCAAACTTCAATTTCACAACGAAACCTACCGTCTTAAACCACATGGTTAATAGTGTTTCTATTTCTGTGCTGTGTGGGAACCGGTATATCAAAGAATAGAGCCCACGTTTCTTCTGCATGTCATAAAAGGCGACTGAAATAGGTTGATGTAGGACTTGCACTCCGACCCCGTGAAACCCGCACCGGCAATAACAACCCAAACAGACCCGTGGATTGGAGGGTGGTTGCCTAAGTAGTGAAAAGGGTCATCCGCCAGGGATTGGGAATCACCAAAAAATGGTGGATACAATGATGTGCTATTACAGCGCCTAACTCCATACTACTACTACTACTACTACTACTACTACTACTACTACTACTACTACTACTACTACTACTACTGTGGCAGATTCAAGCTAGGGGTATGAGATGTTGAGTTCTTCACCAAAACATTTCATTTCAGGTTACTCTAGCGCTATGTGGCAACCGGCATGTCTAAGAATAGACCCGACATTTCCCCTGCGTGATGTAAAATGGCGAGTACAAGACGTTGAGGTAGTATTTGAACCCTCACCGGCAACGAATGCCCAAACGGATTCACGAGTTGGAGGATTGTCGCCTGAGAGATGCAAAGGCGTGATCAACCAGGAATACGGAATCACCAAGAAATGGTGGATGTAACGACGTGTTGTTATGGCGCATGCCCCCATACGGCTATGATTTTTTCTTCATGATCGCGTAAGAAACCAATTCCTTACCTTATTGGATTCAAATTCTTTAAGAGAGTACGTATTGTATCCAGTTCCTGGCTTTTCGTAGAAGTAAGTCGGATACTGCATCTGTTGCCACTCAAAAATATCTTTCTCCAGATTTACAAATTCTGACGATGTATTTTCGGCACCTTTAAAACAACAACAAAAACAAGTAAAATGAAGAACGGGAGAAACTCAAAATTTTTGCTGTTATTGTTATTGATTTGTTATTTGACAGTTTAACCCTAGGTCGGCTTTAACCGGGCAGATCTATGAATAAAGGCATTTCAGCTATGATAATAGCATTATTTTTTATATATCGAGCTGGCAGAATCGTGAACACGCCGAACAAAATGCTTAGTAGCATTTCGTCCGTCTCAACGCTCTGAGTTCAAATTCCGCCGATGTCAACTTTGCCTTTCATCCTTTCGGGGTCAATTAAATAAGTACCAGTTTACACACTGGGGGTCGATGTAATCGACTTCCCCCCTTCCCCCAGAATTCTAGGCCTTGTGCTTATAGTAGAAAGGATTGTTATTGTTCTTGCTATTGCTGTTGTATTGTTTGTTTAACTCTGAGTCGGTTTTAACTGGGCAGATCCGTGATCAAAGGCATTTCAGCTTTGATAATAAGATTATTTTTTATATATTGAACTGGCAGAGTTGTGAGTATGTCAGATAAAATGCTTAGCGACATTTCGTCCATCATTACGTTCTGAGTTCAAATTCCACCTAGATCAATTTTGCCCTTCATTCTTTCGAGGTCGATAAAATAACTATCAGTTATACACTGTGGTCGATGTAATCAACTAGTCCCCTCTCCCTGAAATTTCAAGCCTTCTGCCTATAATAGAAATTATTGTTTGTTTTTTATATATCGGATACCGGATATATATATATATATAATATATCAATATATTATAAATTAACTACCAACAAAATAATTGGTAAGCTAACTCAAAAAATCATCACCAAAATAGCAGAAAAAAACGACTGTGAAGGTATGTAGAATATATGCGTGTATGTATATATGTAGAATATATTCATTTTTCCTGAAGATGTGTAAAAGAATTTTGATTTATTAAGTCTCTTAATGAATCTTTTCTTTGTAAAGAAATATATATTGAAGATAAATATGTTCATTTAATGTATACGTTTTTGCATCGTAACTCTTTTCTTCTTCTTATATACATATATATATATATATATTATGTGGGATATAAGATGTAAATGTGTTTTTGTCATTGTGATTTGTGGGAAATTAAGTTGCCATGATTTTCGTACGTCTCGCAAATGCTCCCACCTCGCTAGAAGATGAATTTAAACTGTTATCTGTCAGATGTATCGACAGTATTAACATCTCAAATTCCAAGAAGTGAAAATTCACATCAGGTTCGTGGCTCTAACCGATAATAAAAGCTAATCAGATATCACCAATGTTTTATCAGAAATATTACAATTTTTCTACGTTCGAGTGTCTGAACACAGAAATTATATATATAGGGTGTTCAAAAGTCTCTCCACAGTAAGTGCTTAATGGTTTTCGGGCGATTCTTGTACACTGATCCTTTACTTGCTCCCCAGACAAAAAAAAAATGTCTGGTGGTGTTAAATCAGGTGATCATGGTGGCCAAAGTCCCTGCGAAATAATCCGTTCACCGAAAAACTCTTGAAGTAGCGTCATGGCGATGCGCAGGATGAAAAAATTAATGCGAAGTGACGTTTTGAACAGCCTGTATTATACGAAGTTTTGTTGTTCTCAATAAATTAAATGATCTATGGGAGACTCAATGACACCTGTATCATTGACCTGTTAGAAATAACAGTTAAATCTCCGATATCACTCCCTACTGTCTTACGAATAACGAATGGCATTTTAGGTGATATATTCTCATATACTGAGGCATCATCAGCTAGCTGCCCTCCTTGTGTGCAGTCAGCTTCCGGAGACCCTTCACTTCCCTCTCTGTTGCGCTGCAAGCATACAATCAGCCTTGCTATTGTTTTCAGTCCATTCTTTGCTGCCTTTAGTCTAAGTTCTATTCATTAATTTGGTAATGTTCGTTACAGAATATACCTGAGATTATCATTAGACTATTATGATAATGAGTGTGTGTGTGTGGAGAAACCTGTGGAAATTCGTTTTACCTTTTATGAAAGCTGTGGTGGTGAAGAGGAGAACCAACACTATCTGGAAGAACCTGAAAATAGAAACAAATATATATATATGTATTAATATTCTTTTTTCGGTCATTTGACTGCGGCCATGCTAGAGCACCGCCTTTAGTCGAGCAAAGCGATCCCAGGACTTATTCTTTGTAAACCTAGTACTTATTCTATCAGCCCCCTTTTGACGAACCGCTAAGATACGGGGACGTAAACACGCCAGCATCGGTTGTCAAGCGATGTTCGGGAGACAAACACGGAAACACAAACACACACACACACACACCTATATATGACGGGCTTCTTTCAGTTTTCGTCCACCAAATCCACTCACAAGGCTTTGGTCGGCCCGAGGCTATAGTAGAAGACACTTGCCCAAGGTGCCACGCAGTGGGACTGAACCCGGAACCATGCGGTTGGTAAGCAAGCTACTTACCACACAGCCACTCCTGCACCTATATATATGTGTGTTAGCGTGCGCGCGTGTATATATATATATATAT
>NC_069003.1:4684530-4686763 GCF_001194135.2 Octopus bimaculoides
GAAGAAGAAGAAGAAGAAGAAGAAGAAGAAGAAGAAGAAGAAGAAGAAGAAGGAGGAGGAGGAGGAGGAGGAGGTGGAGGAGTACTTTTGGGAACTAGAGTATTTTTGTTGGAAGTGGAGGCACTTGCGACCTTTAATGAAACAATTGTAACAACAACAACAAAAGCAACAAGAATAACAACAGAGACAACATAAAATAAAATAAAATAAAATAACAACAACAACAAAAACAACATTGGCGATAATGGTTTAAAACTTTGGCACAAGGCCAGTAATGTCAGCAGAGGGACTACGAGGATTGCATCGACCCCAGTGCGTAACTGGTACTTATTTAATCGACCTCCGAAAGGATGAAAGGCAAAGTCGACCTCGGCGAAATTTGAACCCAGAACGCCGTTAATTCGTTCGTCGTTATCGACGATGAGCAAAGACGTCACATGGACGAAGACGGATCATGGTGTGTCCGGCTGTGGCACAACATAAATACGGACAAAATGCCGTTAAGCATTTTGTCCGGCGTGCTAACGATTCTGCCAGTACGTCACCTTTACAATAATAATAATAATAATAATAATAATGATGATGATGATGATGATGATGATGATGATGATGATGATGATGATGATGATGATGATGATTTTGATGATGATGATGATGATGATGATGATTTTGATGATGATGATGATGATGATGATATTAGTAACCCTTTCTGCTTTAAGCATAAAGCCTGACATTTTAGGCAAGGGGACAAGTGGAGCGAGTATATCGAACCCAAGTGCGCAACTGGTACTCATTTCATCGACCCTGAACGGATGAAAGGAATAGATAACCTCGACGTAATTTGAACGTAAAACGCGAAAACGGACGAAATACCGCTGAGCATTTTGTCCGGTTTGCTGACGATTCTGCCAGCTTGCTGTCTAAACAACAACAATAACACTTGTTTCAAATTTTGGTGCAGCGTTCAATACACACACATTTTTTTCACGTCTGGCCGTTTTGCCTTTATTGCTTATTTTCCCTGTTTCGTTTTCCTGTCTTGTTTTCTGTCCGCCACTACATTCCTCCACGGTACAAATTTAATTTGTAGTCCGTGGGAAGAGCCATTCTAACGATGCGTCCTGCCCTAATTCTTCGAAACGCTTAGTTTTAGAATGGTGGCAGCTGATGAAGGAAATGTTCTCTATGTGGCCTGTGTGTTTTCTGTACTCTGTTTAATCATTTTGTCCACGTTTTTTTTTTGCAACGTCCTGTTACCAAATTATGCATCTATATATACATGTAGATGTAGGTATGTACACACATGTACGTATATATGCATATACTCATATATTATTTGTATTACATATATATATACATACACACGCTCGCACACACAAGGTTATCAATATCTCAGTAAACATTCGATGTATGAGGGGTGATAGGGCGCTGGGGGATGTACTGAATAAGGGCTTACTGCTGGGTTGTGACGTACGACGCACCTTTACCACTACGCCGTTTTATCTATCCAGGCACCGCCAATCTCATCATCTTTGCCACCAACACGGCCAACGACCCCCATCTTTCTCCACAAACCCCTATATTTTTACAGAATATAAAGTAGAGTTTTATGTCTGTTAAAATGTACTGCAAAACAAGACATGGCTGTGAGAGAGTCACTCGTTGTCCACCCGAGTGAGACTATAAGTGGTTAGAATATGTACTAGAAAGAGCAGCTAGCAAAAATATCTATCATATGACACTCTGAGACAATAACAGAACTTTATTTACGTTATTTACATTTGACGGATATTTGTCCTCATCTTGTTTCTGGTTAACACAACGGCTGATATACCCTCCAGCCGAAACGTTGTGTTAACGACGAACAAGAAGAGGACAAATATCTGTCAAATGTAAATAATGTATATAATGTACATGATTCCTCATTTCTTAAATATAGAACTGTACAATAACAGAAGTTTAGAATGGATAATGTAGATGGCAAACACAAGCACAAACACAACCATACATACATATCTTTACATGCATTCACACCACCATCACCACCACCAGCACCACCACCAGCACCACCACCATCACCACCACAACCTGCACCACCACCACCACCACTACTACGGCTACAACCACCACTATCACCGCTATATTCACTGCCACCATCACCACCATCACTACCACTCCCAACACCATTCCCAACACCACCACCACCACCACCGTAACCACCAGCACCTCTACC
>NC_069003.1:4687180-4688026 GCF_001194135.2 Octopus bimaculoides
ATGAGCGCGTGTTTGTGTGTGCATAAGGGTGCGTGTGTGTGTACATGGGTGTGTGTATGTGCGCGTGTGTGTGTATTTGTGTATAAGTGTGTGTGTGTGTGTGTGTGTATGTATAAGAGTGTGTTTATGCATATGGGAGTGTGTGTGTGTGTGTGTGTGTGTAAGTGTGTGTGTAAGTGTTTGTGGGTGCTACGATGTCGAAGATTCTGTGTAGGTGTCTTTGCAAACATTTATGTATTTATGCGTAAATGTACAATCAGTAAGGCGTAAACACACACACACATACATACACACACAAACACACATTGTCATACACGATATTTTACATATGCATACGCACCATTCACAAACGCACACACACAGGCGGCCATAAACCTAACACACAACGACGTGCGGTCGAAGGATTGTCAGGGAATAAACAAGGAAACAAACGGAGCGAAATAAGATTCTTAAAATAAATGTAAAAAAAAAACGAAATTATAAAAAAGAAAATAACAAGAATTCTTCAAAAACTGGAGGAAAAAAAAATAATGAAGTATAAAAGGAGAAAAAAAAATGAAACAAAAATAAAAGGACAAAGCTAAAAAAAAAAACGGCCATCCATCCGCAACTTTGTCGAAATATACAAGAATTTAATAAATAAACAACGGTGGCAATGATGATGATGATGGTGATGATGATGATGATGAAGATGATGATGAAGATGATGATGATTATGATGATTATTATTATGATGATGATGATGATGATGATGAAGATGATGATGATTATGATGATGATGATGATGATGATGAAGATGATGATGATTATGATGATGATGATGATGATGATGATGATGATGATGAT
>NC_069003.1:4688036-4689805 GCF_001194135.2 Octopus bimaculoides
ATGATGATGATGAAGATGATGATGATTATGATGATGATGATGATGATGATGAAGATGATGATGATTATGATGATGATGATGATGATGATGATGATGATGATGATGAAGATGGTGCTGATGGTGCTGATGGTGATGATGACGGTGATGACAATGACAACGACGACGATGATAATGATGATGATGATGATGATGACGAAGTCCACGACAATGATGATGGTGAGGATGATGATGATGACGCCGACGACGCCGACGGCAGTGCTGCTGCTGTTGCTGTTGCTGCTGCTGCTGCTGATGATGATGATGATGATGATGACGACATCGACGATAATAGTAACCCAAATTCACCGAAAGAAGCCGGCTTGTTACGGGGAAAAGTATTCAGATTAGGAGGAAGACTCAATGAATTAATTTGTGATAAGAGCAAATGTGTGTGTGTGTGTGTGTGTGTGTGTGTGTGTGTGTGTGTGTGTGTGTGTGTGTGTGTGTGTGTGTGAAAGCGAGGGGGAGTGGGGAGAGAGAGAGAATACAAGCATACACACATACATACGTATATATAATTGTGTGTGTATGTGCGCATACACGCACGCACTCACACACACACACATACCTTTTATGTATATGTATATATGCATATAGTCTTGGTGGTTGGCGAAGGCGGGAAAGACAAAAGTTACTATCAACGTTTACTTGGTAGAAGTTTAGTAAGCGTGTACTCTACTAAAAGAAAGGTATTCAGTTATTGGATATTAGCATATATATATACATATGTGTGTGTGTGTGGATATATGTACAAGTGTATATATCTATAATATAAATTGATGTTGGCCGAGCGTTGTATTCTTTCTTGTCTTGAGGTTCACGGCCAAACGGCTGGGTGGATTCGCGTGACACATGGCACACATATGGAGACGGGTGCATAGATTGGAACGCGCTTTCTATTTTTTCGTAGCTCCCCATACTTACGGAGAAAATCGATTAAAACAACCTGCGTGCATGTGTGCGTGTATATGAGTGTGTGTCACTGAAGCCATTCATAGATGGAATTTATAAGTATTTTAAAGCATCGCAACGCGCGTTTCCACAAATCACATTTGTTAAGATCACAGTCCGTAATCTAGGGATGATTACAGTGCGGTCCGTAGTATCCGTGGGCATCATGCATACACACATGATAGGATGACGGGAGCACTCCGTCGGTTACGACGACGCGGGTCCCAGCTGATACGATCAACGGAAAAGCCTGCTCGTGAAATTAACGTGTCAGTGGCTGAGCACTCCACAGACACGTGTACCCTTAACGTAGTTCTCAGGGAGATTCAGGGTGGCAAAGAGTGGGAAAAGGCTGGCCCCTTTGAAATACAGGTACAACTCATATTTGCCAGCTGAGTGGACTGGAGCAACGAGAAATAAATAAAGTGTCTTGCTTAAGGACACAATGCGTCACCGGGAATTGACTTCACGACCTTACGAACGTGAACCGAATGCCCTAACCACTGAGCCACGCGCCTTCACACACACACACAGGCATACATATAGTTACATTCACATGTGCGTGCATGTGCGTTTGTGGGTTTGTGTGACTGGCACGTCTTCAGGAATACAGAGGTTTGTATGTGAAATGATAGTCGGCTGGCAGCTGTGTCGTGAGAGTACGGCTATGTGTGATTGGGTGTAAGGATTTACACACACACACACACACACACACACACACACACATACACACACACACGCATACGCACATACACACACATACACACACACACACACAT
>NC_069003.1:4690298-4691552 GCF_001194135.2 Octopus bimaculoides
TCCCACCTATATCATTCATTCACGTCATACACATTCGCATTTGATACCATATTTTCCCAAAAAAACTAAAATGTTTATTACTGTAATTGAATAGAAAAGGATAAAATTCGCTTTTTTTTTTCCAGCGTTCCCCATTTGGGACTTTTCGAAAAATTAATAATTTCCAAAATGATTCAAATACGAAGAGAATTTAAATACTATATATTATTATCTTAACTCCTAAGACATCCGGCAAACCGAAAAAAAAAATAGGAATAAAAAAACTTTGACAGTTAATGGGTTAAAAGAAATATGATATAAACAATTGGCATCTCTCCTTCGTGATTTAACAGAATATTTATTATATACCACAACGATATCAAGAAGAAAAAAAAAAAGATATATCGCAATTAATATAACACTATCTTGTAGATATTGTTTATGTTATTATCTCAATCCCGTTCGACTCCTTTTATACGGGTTATCACCGGAAGTTAACCTTTCGTGCTAAGGTCTTCTATGTTTGGTTCACCCCTTCACCCAATTGTCTCATCACTTAGAGGAAGCCTGAAGGTGGTTTTTAACAGACGTGAGGTAGTCGAGAGGAGGCAGAAAGAGAACAGTGATAACTGTGAAGAGAGAGAGAGAAAGAAGCCATCTTATTTATTAACTATTCATCCAAATCTTTAGATTAATCTTCTGTCGCATTTGCTTTCTTAGCTTTCTAATAAAGCAAACAATATTTCCTCAAGAATCAGTTCTGCCTGTCTCATCTATTTGATCGACCGGAAAAAGAGTAAAAAAAATACACAGAAAAAAAACGTGGGGGCGAAAAATAGAACGTTGTTTGATATGTATATGAATGTATATATATATCTTTATTTTCCATCATTATAAACAAAATGGCGTCGACTTTCTGCTGTCCCCTTGTGTCTTCGAAGGCTCAGAGAATCAAAGGATAAATGTACTTCTTAGAGAAGTCTCATCAAAAACAGAATAAATAAATAAATGAAATGAAATAAAACCGCCCCCGAACCTGTAAGATAGGTTTAAATGTAAACCAGTTTCAATTAGATTCAGTGCTTATTGTTGACAAAGCAATCAAAAGATCTTAACCAAGAACACTATTCGTCTGTCCAGGCAAGCTTTTTTTTTTTTTTGGTTCTTTTCCTTTTTTTTTGTTTGCTGTTTTATATATTTTCTTCCCCTGATTATCTCCGACTCGAAGCAGTTTTATTTAAATAAACATATCACACACTTTCACTCACACTCACA
>NC_069003.1:4693180-4694467 GCF_001194135.2 Octopus bimaculoides
TCTGTCTGACCAGGCGTAACCCAAGGCTAAATAATATTGGTTTCCAGCTTTGGCACACGGCCAGCAGTTTTGGGGTGGGAATTGAGTCAATTATATCGACCCCAGTGCTCAACTGGTACTTATTTCACCGACCTCGAAAGGATGAAAGGTAAAGACGACTTAAGCGGAATTTGATTCGCTAAGCATTTTGCCCAATGGCGGGAGGAGGGGCTCAAGATTTTGCTAGTTCACCACCTAGGGTTTGATAACAATGCAACAACAGCAACAAAATCTACTACTATTACTACTACTACTACTACTACGACTACTACTACTACTACTACTACGGAACCCACATATGGCACATACGCCCATTACCCATCTTTCTTATTGGGTCTCATTACTGGTTATGTACGTCTGGCATCTGGGATGTGAAACATCGTAACAGAATCAGTGCTGGCTATAATTTCTATTAAAAATATGTAGAGATGACCGTAACATGCAATTTAATATAGCGCTGCTAACACAGTAGGACATGGCATTGACTTTATAAAGTCGTTTAATATACTTTGTAGCATATAGTGGTTGCATAATGAAATATCACGTACCTATAGACTTACCCTGAGTTTCTCGCCATTTTTCATGATATCGAGTATGGAATTCCATCTTCCTTCAGTTGCCAGATATGGCTGGCCAACGATGTTACATATCTCTTTTCCGGGATCCTGAAGGAGGATCCATGGTTGGAAAGAGGTTTCCATACTCGATATCATGAAAAATCCTCCACCGTCCGGGTCCGTACATAAATGGACCGAAACGCTGCAAGCCATGCATAGCCGAACGCATGGAACTCCCGAAAAGCTCGCACATACCAGGGACCGTACTGAACTCCAGAACGGAGATTTTCGGACCGTGCTTGCTTTTCACGAGATTCCTGTTAGCGATTTGGGAACCGCATAATAGCGATAATAGCAGTTATTAGCAATAATTACGACCACAGCCGGAAATTGATTGCTGATGAGAGTAGGGGATAACCCCCTATTTTTTACTCTCATAGCCGGCAGGTGGCGTAACTGAAGGAGGACGACGAAGCTGGAAGCTGATGACTAGCAAAAGGGGGAGATAATCCCCATTCTTTTTATCTGTATCGTTTCCCCTCCATATTTTAAAGAGGTCAAAGGCTAACGGGTCTTAGGGTCTGAAGATACGCCATAAAGGTACACTTTATGGCGAGAAACTCAGAGTAACCCTTTAAACCGGTCTTCATCAGTAATTAATATAGACTGCTCTACTTCTTAGAGAGTCCTT
>NC_069003.1:4694903-4695300 GCF_001194135.2 Octopus bimaculoides
TATATATATATATATATATATATATATATATATATATATATGAAAGCATATAGGTAACTTATACGAGTTTTATTATATGCTAGCCACTTGATAAGATCTTTATAATGATTTTATCCTTAATTATATATATATACACATACATATATTGTAAGGCCGGCTTATTCGCAATTTAAAGCTGAAAGGCAGAAATATGGACTTCACTAGAGAGACTAAGGGCAGTAGTCAGCACCGGTATTGCTAGAAATAAGAGTCAAAACTACTCATAGCCACAGAAAGCATTTGTCAGTCATGAGATAAGTGCTTTTTGTGACTATAAGTTGTTTTCGTCCTTATTTCTAGCAATACTAGTGCTGATTCCTGCCCTTGGTTACTCTAGTGACGTCATATATATATATAT
>NC_069003.1:4696322-4697373 GCF_001194135.2 Octopus bimaculoides
GTATGTGTATATATATATATATATATGTATATTTATACATGTATATATTTGTACATATATGCGTATACATACACATATGGACACGACGTGACGCAGAAATCCACTATATGTGTGTTTGGTGCCACTTGGCAAAGAATAAACTTTACCAAAGTTGAAGAGGTTAAGAGGTCGCTGATAAGAGTTCAACTGTGTGTCACTATCATCGTTTAAAACACATATTTCGGGGACAATGTTGTTATTATAATTCTTCTAGGACGAAAATAGTAATTCCTTTTTCTTTTTTTAATAAGAAAACTTTTATTTATATTATGTATTTTTAAATTCAATTTCTCCTTATATATTGTACAATGTTTTTGCCCTTTCTCTTATTCCTATTTCGTTTTTATATCACTATATATACATGCTTACAGGGCATGTATATATTGTTCTAAGTATGAACCCTTGTGGCAAATAACTGAAAGTGTTGCTATTATCATTATTATTATTTTACGATTGATTTTGCATCTTATTTCATCTTCTGACCGGGTTCCAACCAAAGACCTATGATGGAGGGAAACATCCCGAGGTTGTGGGCGGTTAATGTCAACACATTTTTTTTAGTCTAGGGATCTGGTAAAAAAATTTGTTAAGACCTTTACTCTTTCACTCTTTTACTTGTTTCAGTCATTTGACTGCGGCCATGCTAGAGCACCGCCTTTAGTCGAAGAAATCGACACCAGGACTTATTCTTTGTAAGCCTAGTTCTTATTCTATCAAGATAAATAGTTAAAATTTTCTTCAGGTTGAGTATCCCATCCCACTCAAACGGTCCCTGAATAAGGGTTGTTTAAGGATGTTGAACGAAACACTCATGTTTTCAGAGGTGAATTATTCAAACCCCAAAGAATTCCTCTCAACACGTGGCTATGATGCTCCCCCAATACTTCTGCCCGTGATGAGAGATGCACATATCGTCAGCCACCAAGGAATATGCTCAACCGGTTAAGGTCAAACAACTGACAAGCAAATCTGTGGTATTGAGCAGAATATTTGCTGTAGCCCATCATTTTAT
>NC_069003.1:4697383-4699883 GCF_001194135.2 Octopus bimaculoides
TATTATTATTATTATTATTAGGCGGCATGCTGGCAGGATCGCTAGCAGGATCGCTAGCAGGATCGCTAGCAGGATCGCTAGCACGCCGAACGAAATGCTTAGCGGTATTTCGTCTGCCTCTATGTTTTGAGTTCAAATTCCGCTGAGGTCGACTTTACCTTTCATCCTTTCGGGGTCGATAAACATTGGGGTTCATGTAATCGATCTATACCCTCCCCAAAATTTCAGGCCTTGTACCTTTGGTAGAAGGGATTATTTCTCTAATGATGTCCTGATAAAGGCAATGTTATGAAACACTACTATTATTTTGCATTATATTTTGGCGTTTCACAACGAGGTCAAAAATGTACGTTATATCCCACAGTTCTTTACAAATGATGCAATAAAATGCTACGCTTAACACAATGAGTCGCATAAGTAATTCACGTTGCCAGTATATTTACTGTTTGTTATGCAAATTAGAGAAACCAGTTTAGCTCTGTCCCAGTTTGTCTACACTGTAAAGAGCGATTAATGAATAATCTCCCAGCAGAATGAAGGTGAATATTATTTCTCTAATGATTAACACGGTGAGCTAGCAGAAACGTTAGCTCGCCGGACGAAATGCTTAGCGGTATTTCGTCTCTGTGAATTATTGTGAATTATTGTGAATACTGCTTTGTTACTCTGTGAAAATTGTGTGAATTACTGCAAGTTGTCTCTGTGAACAATTGTGATTTTTTTGGAATTTATTGTTGTAACGCGAGCCGCTGCATTTTTCTCCCCAGCTGTGGCGAGTGGTAGTGTCTCCAGTATGGAGAGCTACGCCAGGGCCGCTGCGGCGAAGAAGCCAGTGCCGCTGGAAACCAAGTTAATCGAGTTGGATATGGAGGAGGTGAGCAGAAGCAGGAATTTGATAGAAGTAGAGGGAGACTCATACAAATTGTCCCCCACCCCCGAAAAAAGAGACCAAAGAAGATAAAATTCTCAGGATAGTTGTGTATCGTACACAGGCTTTCGAGACCAGTAAAACTGAAATGGTGACGGAAGAGGAAATCGAGGAGTGACTGGGTGAAATTGTGAATGAAGCCACGTACATCAACAGAGGAAGAAAGTTCGGTACGGTGGAGGTGAGGTTTTCCACCAGAGAAGAGGCAACCAAACATGCGACCAACATTTTAAGAAACACAAAAATAGCACTACTACCAAGTTATAGAGGAAGAATAAGTGTGAGGATACGAATTCCGAGAGTGCCACCAGAAATTAAACCAGAGTGGCTGGTTGCAACAGTTCTGGCTGCAACCAAGGAGGATCCGGAATTGGGACCAGTGGCGGAATCAAAAGTGTGCAACTGGTGGGGATTTGGACTCGAAATGAGGCGTTTTGCCACGTTCGAGGACATAGAAAGAATTCCCTACCAGATAGAAGTGGAGGACGAGAGAACGTTAAATGGCGTAGTCGAGGAAAGGAAACCAAATTGTTATATATGCGGGGAAAGAGGCCGTATGAAGATCAAATGCCCCCTGTATGAGTTCGTACAGCCACAGCAAAAGAAAGCACAAGCAGAGGAGGAAAAAATTGTAGACCACACCGAGGAAATTAAAGAGAGACAGAAATGTGAAACAGAGGCAACAAATGAGAAAAACGAAAATGGAGCTACTAACCCTAAAAAGCGAAGGAGAAATAAGTCAAAGGAACGATCAACAGAGAATAAAAAAGAGATAGAAAAGCCAGAAACTAATAATGTACAAGACGAGGAGGAGAGAACGGATAAAGATGTTAAATACAAGGGGGTTTTGATAAAGTACGAGAATTGCGAGCAGATGGAGAGAAAAATCGCGAAGTTGGAGGAAATAAGAGTGAAAATGCCGGAAACCTGAGCTGAGAAATGCATGTTGATACAAGAGGAAAACTACTGGGAATACATAAAAGAATTTGATGAGAATGTAAGAACGAAACGAGTCCGGTTGGTGGAAACACTACCCCCTAGAATTGATTATTTACAGTTGATTAAGACGGAAGTAACAGTGATTAATGGGAGAAAAATAACACGAATATTTCAATTTTTGGAGTGGCAAAACTGTTAAAATGTATACATGATGTTTAAATAAAAGTGAAAAACTGGATAAATGTAACCACCCGACTTCGGGGATCGAGTGGACATTGCGCCTCATTTTATTCATTCTTGCATATTATCATTTTATTCTAATTTTTCTTCTACTATCATCATTCGCTTTTGTAATTTTTAGTTCCCCGAATTTACATTTGTTGCGTTTTGTACTGTCTTTGTTTTGTGATGTCCTATAAAAACTCTTTGTATAGCTTTTTTGTGGGGGTAATAAAGAAATCGGTATTTCGTCTGCTGCTACGCTCTGAGTTCAAATTCCGCCGAGGTCGATTTTACCTTTCGTCTTTTCCGGGGTCGATAAGCACAAGGGTTCATGTAGTCGATCTATACCCTCCCCCAAATTTCAGGCCTTGTGCCTATAGTAGAAGGGATTATTTCTATAATGATGTCCTG
>NC_069003.1:4703784-4704266 GCF_001194135.2 Octopus bimaculoides
ATATATATATATATATATATATATATATATATACATATATAATCGACAGTAGTATTCTGTGACTCATGCCGGCCGACATTCACCTCAATGTAACATATTAGTTGTCAAGTGTCAATATATCAGAACATATGTTCACGTGTGTATGTGTGTGTGTGTGTGTGTGTTTGTGTGTGTGTGTGTACATATAATGCTTGTATGTATATATATATATATATACTTAGTTGAACAGTGACAATGATGTGCCACGGAACAAGTTGTTGACATGCTTGACGGGTTCGTGTTACAGAAAAATACGATATGATTTAAAATGTCGACCGTGTAATACTTCTACATGCATACATACATATATATACATACATACAAACGGAAAGGTATAGGTATATGTGCTTAAGTATCTATGTATGAATGAATGAATTAGTGTGTGCATGTGTGTGTGTGTGTGTGTGTGTGTTTGTGTGTGTGTGTGTGTGTGTGTGTGTGTG
>NC_069003.1:4704991-4706142 GCF_001194135.2 Octopus bimaculoides
ATATATATATATATATATATATATAGGCGCAAATATATTTATATAAACACACAAACTGATAATAACAGTTATAAATATGTATATTACTTATATATATAAATCTTCAGTATATACACGACGTGCGTGTGTTTGTGTTTGTGTGTGAGTGTGTGTCTGTTTATACAAGTTTGTATTTAATATATACTTATGAAATTTACACGATAATGTTCATTGCTTGTTAGAGGTTATCTTTCTTTTTCGTTTTTCTTTTTTCTTTTTGCTGTAGAACCCTTCAACTTCCGTCTGCTCCTTTTCAGTGCCTTAATTTTCTGTTCCCCTTCTATGCTTAATTGGCCCCTTACTGCTACCTATCTATCAATTTATCTATCTATGCATTTTTGGTGTTTCTCCTCCGCTTATGTTATCTCTTACGTTGCTGTTCTCGATGTTCGTGTCCCTTTTTGTGGTTTTTTGTTTTTGTTGCTGTTGTTGATTTTGTTAATGTTGTTTTTTTGTGTTTTGTTTCTGTTTCTTTCGCTTCCTTAATTCTGTTTCTCTACGGCTTTTCCCCCTCTCTTCTCCCACACCTCACATCTCCCTTACTGTCTTTCTTTCTCATCGTCTCTTTCACACACATAAACTATATTTCTCTCTCTCTCTCACTGTTTCTCTTTCTTTGTTTATCTAACTCTACGTCTAACACACACACACACACACACACACACACACACACACACACACACACACACACACACACACACACACACACACACACACACACACACACACATTCCGATAGGTAGTTAAACACACAATCATAAATAAAACTCTCTCAACCACTCGCAACCCATTCATTTAAGCACACACATACACACACCTCCACCAACCCCAACAAACACACACATGCACACACATACACGTACACACACACATACACACACACGCTCCCTCTCCCCACCTCTCTCTCTCACTCTCCTTCTGTTCACAATCACACTCTAAGCACACCTACATAGTCACATAGAAGAAAGCACTTCTAAACACATATACAGTCATACACACTTACACATTGTCTATTTTTCTATATATCTGTCTGCTTGTCTCTCTCTCTCTCTCTCTCTCTCTCTCACTTATCTTCTCTTCCCTCCACTCCTTCTCCCACCTCTTATATATAT
>NC_069003.1:4706489-4707172 GCF_001194135.2 Octopus bimaculoides
TATATATATATATAATATAAATAATATAAATAAAAAAATATAAATAATATATACTGAGACGTATTCTGCATAGGCAATCACTTATAAACACGCACAACTACTTACACTCACTTACACACACGCGCACACACGCACACACACACACACACACATATACACAAATATGCATACCCACATATATACACATAGACACAAATAAACACACATGCAAACACATACACAAATACACTCACCCACACACAGACATATGCACACACAAATACATACATATACACACGCACACACACATACACTGTGATCCTGACATACATATAAACACACACACACCTTTTGTTTCACTCACACACACACACACACGATTTTCAGCTCTCCCACCCACCTGTCACTCAATTACGTATTCGCACCAACACACACACACACACAGAGTCTATTTTACACACACACACACACATACACATATACACACGCATACACACACATTCTCACACACATTCACATACAACATTCTGTTTGACACGCGCACACACACACACTCCTACACACGCAAGCGCGTACACATTCTCAGACACACACACATGCACACATAGCCAAACACACACGCACGTACATTCACTCGTTACATATCTCCAACACACGCACGCACACACATAATTACACTCTTATATATCCCACACAAACATAGA
>NC_069003.1:4708219-4708478 GCF_001194135.2 Octopus bimaculoides
GGCTATAGTAAAAGATACTTTCTCAAGGTTACTGAACCCGGAACCATGTCGTTGGGGAGCAAGCTGCTTACCACACAGCCACTCCTACATACATACATACATACATACATACACGTGAGGGAGTGCTGAAAAGTTCCTAGCCTTGAGTAAAAGAAAATAGTGAAGGATGAGTTAGTTATGATTTTACTGAAGATATTTGCCTCACAAATTCACATATTTATTGCCGCAGTCCTTCAGTCTTTTGTAAGCCCAGCAAAGG
>NC_069003.1:4709183-4710258 GCF_001194135.2 Octopus bimaculoides
CACACAAATATCTTGAAATACTAAAGAATAAATTTATTCAATGAAATCGCCACTTCGGAATCTGCAACTCTACTCGACGGTCTCCCTGTTTAAGCTGGTGAATGCTGCCATAATCCTTGCCTTGAGTTCATCTTTGGTGTTGCACGGACTTTTTGTTGGTCTGTCGCTCAACTGCGCCCGACACATAATAATTAAGGGGGTTGCAGTTTGGAGAGTTAGTAGGTCAGATGTTAGGGGTGATGTGGTCGCAGAAATTGTCTGACAGCCATGACTGGGTTCTCCTGGCTGTGTGGCACGGTGCAAAGTCCTGTTGCCAGACATACGGTGTTCCAGAAGCCACCCTCTTGATCCAGGAAAGCACTACATATTCTCTGATGATGAAATATCCCATACTCGGGTATATCCCAGAAACAGCTGTAAGACTTTGAATTTTTTCCAATAATAATATTATATACGACACAAGATGTTTGCTTTGCCTTAATGTTTGTTGTCCTCTTTAACAATTATATACTTACATACATTTAAAATTCAAATTATCATTATCATTAACATTCAAATTAACATTATCCAGGAAGCGGTTCATAAATGGCTGCGCGACCAGCCGAAAAGCTTCTCCGATGGAATAAGCAGGCTTGTGGACCGCTGGTAGATGTGCATTGTAAAGCAAGGAGACTATGTCGAACAATGATGTCATTGTTCATCTCCTGATTTTGTTTAAATAAATTACAGAAACAAGAGTGCGCATAATGTTTGACAACCTCATATATATATATATATAACTGAAACGTCTAGTAAGCGTCTAAATACTCCGTGTTGATTTCCACTCATTCCCAATGTTAGCATTCAACCTTCTATAAACAAGCTTTCCTCTTGTTACTCCCCGTCTTTCTTCCACCTTATTCACTCTTGTAATTATTGTCCTTCGCTCTCGAAACTCTCGTTCCTGTTTCCCCCTCAACACCAGCAAACGACTGCTCACCTCTGTCGAACCGACGGGAGATCGGCATGGAACATTACACTTCTCTTCTTCCCTGTGGTATAAATATTTATTCCAGTTTTATATACACATACACAC
>NC_069003.1:4710358-4711185 GCF_001194135.2 Octopus bimaculoides
TTTTCCTAAATTATTTTGTAAAAATGAAATTGAGTATGCTTATTTCTTAGCATTTGAACTGTTAGATTTATTTTCGCAATTTATCCAGTACAACCCTTAAACAAGTAAATAGTATTTTCCTAAACAATACATCCACTTATTTCGGTTAGTGACTTATTCACGAATATATCTACACTAGCGCCCCTGAGGGTAACATTCTCTGGGAACGCACAAAATCCCTTTTCAGTTATTTGCTTTGAATTATTATCTCATATCTGATTAGCCTGTTATTACGTAACATGCTCCACGATTTTAGTATACATACCTTATTAGTACTTCCTCCTGTGCTCTATATACTCTGGGAACGCCATAAAGCGCTTTTCGGGGCTACTTTATTAGACACCTGATGAAGGCTGGAGGGTATATCAGCCGCCGAAACGTTGTGTTAACAACAGACAAGATGAGGACGAATATCCGTCAAATGTAAATAATGTAAATAATGTACATAATTCTTCATCTCTTAAATATAGAACTGTATTGATTTTTTACAGGTGTTTAGGATTTGCTTTCGGGTGCTTTCGGAAAAGCTATCTTTTCCGAAATCTAACGAACCCACTGTCAAAGCGAAAGGAGAAAAGGAAAACGAAAGAATCGTATCAGTATGCCATTTTTTTGTATAGAGGTTGGTCATCTATTTTTTTAGCCACCAGCCTTAAGCCATTCGCATTTTTTTTTACAATGATGATGATGACGATGATGATGATGATGATGATGATGATGATGATGATGATGATGGAGGAGGAGGAGAAGAAGAAAAAGAAGAAGAAGAAGAAGAAGAAGAAGAAGAG
>NC_069003.1:4714118-4714631 GCF_001194135.2 Octopus bimaculoides
ATATATAGTACACAATTACTATTGTACTATGTACTAAATCCAAACAAACACTCACACCGCATGATATGACTATTATTGGACTATTGCCTTATGTAAAATGTCGTCCAAATGACTTGCCAGTCGTAATGGTTTGTAATATATCGTTATTTTTCGTTCTCTTTTAGTGAAAGTTCTTGAGATGGTAGGGTAGTGTGTGGTGGGACTAGGAAGTGGGAGTGGGGAGTGCGATGGAGAAATGTCAGGAAGGTTATCTGCTGTCAACACTCAGGAAGTTCTGCATCATGTATATATTTGCATGCGTGTAGGTAGGTATGTGCGTGTGTATGTGTGCATATATGTGTGTGTGTGCGTGTGTGCGTATGTGTGCGCACACACAAACACTACAAGTGATGGGCAGGGCTCCAAACAGCGACAATGCCGAAACAAGAGTAAGAATTTTAATATAAACATCTATTTATTCTTACTATTTCTTTATATGTATATATGCGTGTATATATATATATATATATATAT
>NC_069003.1:4715095-4715993 GCF_001194135.2 Octopus bimaculoides
TATATATATATATGCATACAATCATACAAACATATATATACATATGTATGGAATGGGTCCGAAGCATCATCTCCCTTCTCAATGGAATGAATGCAAATGATTGTGGTGGGGGGAAAATCCATGGTGCCATGTCTCACGTCTGTGGAATAATAAACCATTTCGGAGCTTTCTGTCCACAAAACCAAAACAAGAAAAGAAAAACGGAAGGCCCCAGTGCGGTCAGCACCATCAGCAACGCCAACAGCGTGCAGCAACAGAAGCAGTAGCTAAAGTGGTAGTAAGATCAGGAACAACAACAACAACAATAATAACAATAACGACAACAACATCTGCAACGGCAGCAGAAACTGTGACAATTGACAATGAAAACACCAACAACGAGAACGGTTGAAGTGGCGGAAATTTATGACTATAAAAATATAATCGCCACCCACGGGATATCCCGACTCAATACTCTCTAAATCCCTTGCTCCAATTCCCCCGGAATAGAAGTTTTCCGACCCTTGATACTAGAAAAGCAAGGAAAACACGCTGCTATTTGGAACATGACAGCGCAGCCGTTAACATTTACTGGGAACACCATGGAAGATCCATTCACATCCTCCATTCTGGTGGTGTTAAACATATTTTCTTCTTCAATTATTCAAATGTATGTAATTGCATTTGAATAGATTTACAGAGTGTGTCCCTTAGATCAATGTGAAACAGGAGATTCGGGACTGCAAATGTTTTTTTTTTGTTTATTGTTACATCATAAATTGTATTTTACGACGAAATAACATAAAAGACATTTTTACAGCCAACTGTCAGGTTTTGCTCTGATCTTTTTTTATAGCCATGCGTGTATGCATCCATGTAGTATGTGTGTGAGTGTGTGTGTGTGTGTGTGTGTGTGTGT